>NW_015506067.1:756229-807949 GCF_001515645.1 Sinocyclocheilus grahami
GTGTATATGGAGAAGAGGAGGGGTCCAAGAACTGATCCCTGAGGAACCCCAGTGACCAGTTGATGAGCTTTGGAGACCGCCCCTCCCCAGGCCACCCTGAAAGACCTAAGAGTGAAGTGGAATCCCTGTGATGCCCAGTGATGAGAGTGCAGACAGGAGGATCTGGTGATTGACAGTGTCAAAACCAGCAGATAGATCCAGCAGAATAAGAACTGATGATTTGGAATAAGCTTTTGCCATTCACAAGGCTTCAGTAACTGACAGTAACGCAGTCTCAGTTGAATGGCCACTCCTGAAACCTGACTGGTTAGGATCCAGTTTGTTGTTCTGTGAAAGAAACAATGATACCTGGTTGAAAACAACTTGTTTGAGAGTTTTCGCTATGAACGGAAGGAGAGAGACAGGTCTGTAGCTATCTGTAAGTGAAATGTTTAATGTAGGTTTTTTGAGCAGTGGGGTTACCTGAGCCTGCTTGAATAAAGTGGGGAAAGTGCCTGTGAGGAGAGATGTGTTGATGATATGTGTGAGTGGTGGTAAAAGTGTAGGAGAGATTGCTTGGAGAAGGTGTGAGAGGATTGGGTCCAGAGGGCATGTTGAAGGATGGCTGGAGAGGAGAAGTTTTGATACTTCTGCCTCAGTGAGGGGACAGAAGGAGAAGATGGGAGTTTTAGTAGTGGGTGTGGTTGGTTTGAAGTCCTGTGTGTGGGGCGCTGAGAATTGACTACTGATTGTTCTAGTTTTGTCTGTGAAGAATGTGGCAAAATCCTCAGCTGTTATAGAAGTGGTGGGAGGTGATGGAGGGGGACAGATGAGAGAATTAAAAGTTTTGAAGAGCGTCTGGAGCTCTGTTGATCTTGTTGTGGAAGTATGAAGATTTGGCAGTATGGACTTCAGCAGAGAAAGATGAAAGCAAAGACTGATACATACTCAGGTCTGATGGATCTTTTGATTTGTGCCATTTTCTCTCTGCTGCCCTGAGTTTGGTTCGATGCTCACGAAGAACATCGGATAACCAGGGGTTAAAAGGGGCAGCCCGTGCTGGCCTGGAGGAGAGAGGACAAATATCGTCAAGACAAGAAGTTAAAGTAGAGCATATAGTGTCAGTTGCTGCATTCACATCCAGCGATGAGAAATGAGTAGGTGAGGGAAGAGAGGAGGATACTACAGAGGAAAGATGGGAGGGTGAAAGGGAGTGCAGGTTTCCTCTAAAACTAACCGGTATAGGGGTTGGTGGTGCACAGGTAACAAAATGTAGTTGAAATGTAATGAAAAAATGGTCAGAGATGTGTAAGGGTTTTACCGAAATGTTGTCTGCAATACAATTGCATGTGTAAATTAGGTAAAGTTGGTTGCCTGATTTGTGCGTGCTTGTAGTGGTAAGTTGTTTGAGATCAAATGAAGCAAGAAGTGAATGGAAGTCTGTAGCATAAGGCTTGTCCAGATGAATGTTGAAGTCGCCAAAGAATAAAAGTGGACTGCCATCCTCCGGGAATGAGGATGGCAGCCCATCCAGCTCCTCTAGGAAGGTGGCTAGAATTTGGCCAGGAGGGCAGTAGATTACCACAACCTTGAATTTTATAGGAGCTGTTACAGTAATTGCATGATATTCAAAGGAGGTATAATTGCATAGAGGAGAGTGGGTTGAGTATTTCCAATTGTTAGAAATGAGCAGACCAGTGCCCCCACCCCGGCCAACCTGACGGGGGGTGTGAGAGAAAGAGAAATTGTTAGCTAGAGCAGCTGGGGTTGCTGAGTCTTCTGGATGAATCCAGGTCTCAGTCAAGCCCAAGATACTGAGTGTGGATTGTAAAGAAAAAGCCGAAATGAAGTCTGCTTTGTTGACAGCTGATTGACAATTCCAGAGACCCACAGAGAAAGAAAGAGGTGCAGTAGAGGATGTAGAGATAGAATGCAGGTTAGCAAGATTGAGTTGGCGTCTGCGTGTGATGTTAGAGCGTTGTCGAGAGACAGGCGGAATGGTTTGGAAACGCATGATAGAAATGGAAAAGAGAGGACAGTTAAGGAGAGTGCGTAAAGAGAAGAGAAAAAAATATACTTAAGTGTGATGGCGAGTTCGTTGCTCGGTGAAGTCGCGCAGGTAAAGTCGCAGGTCTTTACCCTCATTGGTCTTCACACTATACACACTACAGCCAATAGCCTATAGCAGGGCAAATCGTCCAATCGAAACTACAGTTCGCACTTAAGGGCAGAAAGGGAGCCATGCAAATAACACAGGCTCCTTCTAAGCCGAGGGCAATTATTAGAATTACCAGTAAGTGCAATAAAAAATACAAAACTCCAATGAAAATACAAAGTTATAAATAGGTAGAAAACGGAATATTCCTTCCTAGCAGCAAGTAATAATTTAAACAACAGATTTATAGCAAGTATTAAGCAAAACACTCACGCGTTGCCGTCCTTCTCTTCTGTTGACTAATCGCTTGTCCCAAGTTGTGACAGTGACCAAGCCGTTTATATAGTCCACAGTCACTGTGGCCACCTTCTAATTAGCACAGCCAATAACCTATAGCAGGGCAAATCGTCCAATCGAAACTCGTGGTGTGATCGTAGTTTCCTTTCATCACACCACGAGTTGTTGATAAAAAAACAGATGCCCCCCACCTCTGCTTTTCCCTGTGAGCTCTTTCGTTCTGTCCGAGCGGTGCACAGAGAACCGCGTAAGCTCGATGGCTGAGTCTGGAACCTCTGCAGACATCCAGGTTTCTGTGAGGCAAATAATACAGCAGTCACTTGTTTCTCGTTGGTATGAGATACGTGCTCGCAGTTCATAGAGTTTGTTGTCCAGTGACTGAACATTAGCCAGCAAAATAGTTGGGAGAGGAGGTCGGAGGGGACGAGTCTGACAAGGATGCTGGCTCTCTTCCCCCTTTTCCGGCGGCGTTTCTGTAACCCTGTATAATTTAGAAAATGAATTCTAAAAAATTAATAATTAAAGTCTATTAAAATTGTAAATTAACCTGAAATTAGTTCAATAATATAAGGAACGTTTTATAATTTAAGTGAAGAGCATTTCAGTATGATGATTGACATTTTAATGATTGTCCAATTACGTGAAGTCTAAATTGAAGTCCACCACGCTAGTTGCTGGATGGGAGTAGCCATTTTCTTTTCTCTTTGAGGCTGATGAGAAACGAGCAGCAGTGTTGTTCTAAGACAGTTAAGGGTAAATATTGATGAGAATGTTATATATTGAGTTGGTGCTTACGTGTACATTCTGGAAATCTTTTTCTGTTTGTAAAGAGCATAAGATTTGAGTGTTACTCTGCCAGTTGCTAATCCCAGCAATCAGGGGACATTCCCCCAGAGGTTGCAAACGTCCACTTAGGTCCGCATTTGGTCCACTTTTGAAAAAAAAAAAAATATATATATTCACAAAATACGTTTCATAAACGCTTGCACTTTGGGTTTTAGAAAAGCCCATTATAAATAAAATGTATTATTATTATTATTAAACACAATTTTTTATTATTATTTACATACACATTTTTTGAATGTTCAAAATTCACAAATTTATCATGGACTGTAAATGTGCAAATCACCATTCGGGTGTGAATAGCCTTGGATTTGTGTGTGTGTGTGTATTTTTGAGAGACTTTCCTGGCAGCGAACTCCTCCCACACAGGTCACTCATACTCTTTAGCCTGTCAATCGTCTAATTATAACCCACTGTGGGTGTATGAACCAGTGCCTGCCTGGATGTTGTGACATCAGCGCGAGACCACAGTTCATGTTACGATTCAGCAGAGGTACAGTGGGGAAAATAATTATTTGATCCCCTGCTGATTTTGTAAGTTTGACCACTTACAAAAAAATTAAGGTTTTTATAAAAAATTAATCTTTTTCTGTTTGTAAAGAGCATAAGATTTGAGTGTTACTCTGCCAGTTGCTAATCCCAGCAATCAGGGGACATCCCCCAGAGGTTGCAAACGTCCACTTAGGTCCGCATTTGGTCCACTTTTGAAAAAAAAAAGATATATATATTCACAAAATACGTTTCATAAACGCTTGCACTTTGGGTTTTAGAAAAGCCCATTATAAATAAAATGTATTATTATTATTATTAAACACAATTTTTTATTATTATTTACATACACATTTTTTGAATGTTCAAAATTCACAAATTTATCATGGACTGTAAATGTGCAAATCACCATTCGGGTGTGAATAGCCTTGGATTTGTGTGTGTGTGTGTATTTTTGAGACTTTCCTGGCAGCGAACTCCTCCCACACAGGTCACTCATACTCTTTAGCCTGTCAATCGTCTAATTATAACCCACTGTGGGTGTATGAACCAGTGCCTGCCTGGATGTTGTGACATCAGCGCGAGACCACAGTTCATGTTACGATTCAGCAGAGGTACAGTGGGGAAAATAATTATTTGATCCCCTGCTGATTTTGTAAGTTTGACCACTTACAAAAAAATTAAGGTTTTTATAAAAAATTATAATTTTTATGATAGGTTTATTTTAACGGATAGAGACAGAATATCAACAAAAAAATCCAGAAAAACACGTTATATAAAGGTTATAAATTGACTTGCATTTCAGTAAGTAAAATGGAGGTGGAAACATTATGCTTTGGGGCTATTTCTCAGCTATGGGTACAGGATGACTTCACCGCATTGAAGGACCGATGGACAGGGCCATGGACCGTAAAATTCTGGATGAGAACCTCCTTCTCTCAGCCAGAACACTGAAGATGGGTCTTCCAGCATGACAATTACCAAAAATACCGCCAAGGCAACAAATGAGTGCCTCAAAAAGAAGCACATTAAGGTCATTGAGTGGCCTAGCCAGTCCCCAGACCTTAATTCTAATTAATTCTATAGAAAATCTGTGGAGTGAGCTGAAACTTTGAGTTGCCAAGAAACCTTAAGGATTTAAAGAGAATCTTTAAAGAGGAGTGGAACAAAATCCCTCCTGAGAAGTGTGCAAACCTGGTGACCAACTACAAGACACGTCTTACCTCTGTGCTTGCCAACAAGAGTTTCTCCACCAAGTTTTGCTTGGGGATCAAATACTTACTTGACTCACTGAAATGCAAATAAATGTATAACCTTTGAACAGTGTTTTTTTTCTTGATTTTTTTCTTGATATTCTCTCTCTATCCGTTAAAATAAACTTACAAAATCAGTAGGGGGATCAAATAATTATTTTCCCCACTGTATGTGCAGTTGATCGTTTGATTTCAGTTAACTAGCCTAGTAAAAGTGTATTGTTTTATTTTTGCATGTTTAGAGTAGGGTGGTGTAATGATTGGCCAATAAGGATTATACATTAAATTATACAGAAGATGAAAACAAGACTTTATATGGTCAAGGACAGATGTGGTTCCTGGAAGCAGATATCCTTAGATATCCTCAACTGGATTCCTCTCTGATTTCCAGGAGCAATACTTGCATAAAGAAGATGTATAAAAACAGATTTGTTGATCACGTTTTGGGGGTGGAGGGGGGACAAATTGAACCTGGGGTGAGTGGGGTGGCACAAACTAGATCTGAGGGGGCCGGCCCTGAGCATAGGTGTATGGCAAATGTAACCTGACTTATGAATCATTTTTCTCTAATATAATTGTTTCTGCATATAGTATGTGCAGTTCAGCAAATCCCCCCTCTGTTACTGGCAAAACAAATTTGGTTTTTGATAACTTCAGGATGTTACTCAAGTCATGGGTTGTTATGGTTATTTTTACATTGACAACGTTATTGCAACATGCTAACTAAAGTGTTGGCACATTTTGTTCTCAAAAGTATACAAATGTTGGGCCTGAAAGGAAAAGACAAAAGTTAAGCCTACAAGGCAATGAAATGTTAGTTATGATTAATTACAAAGTTTCCTTCACAATCCCCCCTCTAATCATTTCTCTTAAACGATCATCAACCTTTATTCATCAGATGAAGTTAACATGCTTGCATGTTTTACATGCTCCTTACCAAATCCTCCAATTATAATTTTCACAGTGAGTAAAGTAGCAGTCACTGGTAGCATACGTTTAAGCAGTGGTCAAAAACATTACCAAATACAGAGTGAAAGAAATCAGCAATCTATCTAATGTAATGTTGATAAATTGTGCTTTAATGCCATCTGATTTCTTATAATTTTCATGTGAGCCAATACTTATATTCCTTCCATCAACATCCTAAGCTGAAATGAAAATACAACAAATTTTCCCAATCTTCTCCCAACAATCTATCCGGTGCCATCCTAACAGACCTTTTACAGAGTCAGTTTTTAGTATTATCTCATGCTGGATTTTGGATCATTTTACTTTATATGGACAAGTGTATACTGCTGCAAAGGAAGCTGTTGATTTGTGTCAACAAATTGCATGCAATTCATCCTAAAATTTCTTATTGACTTGTATTTCCTCTCAAAATGAGATTTGATCAAGGACATTCAAGACTGATATATGCATTTCTTCAGTTCTATGTATGTTCTCCCTTTTCTCAAACATATTTGTTGGTTTTTAATGCAAGCTGGCAGCAATTTTACTTAGTAAAAGCTTTATTAGGGACTTGTTTAATAAGATCAAACCAGAAAAAAGTTTCACATTTTTATAATTTGTACAATTAAAACATTTTGTATCATTTTGATATATTGTTTTACACAGTGTTGTTGTTTTAAAATGTACTCTATATAACACATAATTAACTCTATAACACAGTCAACCAACTCTGTCAGTAAATTTGGAGAAGTGGAATTCATAATGGATCCATTGATTCAGATGATCAAATCTGTAACCACATTGCGAATTAAAGTTTTCCAAAATTTTGCTATGTGAGCAATTTATGTTCTGCTGGGATGTCAGAACTGTCCATTTTCATATTCCTGGTTTAACATGTTTGGATCACATTTCTCATTGTCTTAGTTTTAGCTTTGGGCCCCTACATAACTTGTTTTAAATCATGTTTAATTAATTGCATGAGAATACTTGGACCTGGTCCGGTGAAGTGATATAGTGATTACTATATAATGACTTCATCTTTAGCCACCAACTTTTTTTCTTTTTTCTTTTAAAGGGGTCATATGATGCTACATGCACTTTTACAAGTTGTCTGAACTTAAATGTGTGTTGGCAGTGTGTGTACACAACCAGCAGTGTGTGTATAAGTGTGTGTATAAAATGATAAAAATCCACCCAGTGTTTTTTTTTTCTTTATCTGCTCAAATCTTTACCCCTTTCTCAAATCGAGCCGATCTCAGATGCCTGTCTGTGTGACCCTCCCACGATAGTTTGATTGACAGTAGCGCTTCAGCACAGACTGGACTGGCGTCTTACCTTAGACCCGCCCCGAGTGAGCTTTCATCAGTCTGCCATTGTTTCACCGCCGGAGCAGATGTAGACAAGAATGACTCCTAAGCGATTGAAGTGTTCTGTTGTTGGATCTAATAATGAACATAGCAGTCGTCATTTACTTCCGACATCTGAGCCGCTGAAGACGCAGTGGATTACGTTTGTTTTTGAAGAGAATGTGCCCCCGATCAACATAAATGCGTCTATGTTCACGCGAATCATTTGTGATCCAGCTTCACCTACAGAAGTGAGTGTAAGGTTTTCAAACAAATCTTTGCTAATCACCTTTCCTAATAATGTGCTAATTAGCAAGTTTCACGATGAATCCGGCTAAAGTAAACAGTCCCTCGGAAGAGAAGGGCGGGGTCAGCATAGCTCATTAACATTTAAAGGAAAGTGCTACAAAACGGCGTGCTCTGTAAAGAGCTGTTTTTGACGGGGTAAAAAAGGTGCTTTTTACATTACCATTGAGAAATGTTAACCAAACTATGTTACAGACTTTTCATTAAGACCCTAAAGAATCATATCAACTTGTGGAAAATGGGCATCCTATGACCCCTTTAAATCATTGCAATACTAAGTTTTGTTTTACAGGAGCAATGACTTTATCATTGTGGAGAGTAAAGCCCCATTCACACCGCAAGCGACTTTGTCACTGTGTCGCTAAACTCTGTACTGTGAAGACGCTTATGGGCATTCCTAGTGTTGTCGCTATAATGTTATTGGTAGACTGCACATCTGGACATATCTTTAGAAAATGCCATCACAAGCTATATATATTGTATATTGTAAAACTAAGATATCATTCTAATTTGACTAGGAATTTGACTTAAAAGAAATAAAAGGAGCATTCTACTGTTGGAGAGTGTTGTTATATAAACTGCAGCAGTGATTTAATCATGAACCAGTGCTAAATTGCTTACTGCTTCATATAGGCCTAATTAACAACACGAACCATCAGTGTATGAATCTCACTCACTAAGACTATAACATTAATTAAGAATTTTAATCTTTTCCGTTTACATTTACCTGAAATATTTTCAAATGAGTCGATAATCAAATCATGAGATCTATATTAATACTCAGCCCTAGTTTGATTGAATCTAACAAAATAATCAAAAACCATCACACAAATTGATTCTTCTGTTAAACTTAAACCATTAGTTGGTCCACATCTTCTTCCAGGTGTGTTGCTCTTCTCATGGAGGTTCCATCTTCACCAGGGTGACTCATTACAAGCCAGGGTTGCAGGGTCATTACTAGAATGCCCTTGATCCCTCACTGTATGCAATGTGGGGTTGGTGAGTAGGGGTGGCAGTAGGGGTGGGCTAAGGGGCCTGAAACCCCGAATATTTTTATTAACTTGTGCGCATCAAGACTGAGTTTTCATGTGCATTAAAATAATTTCTATTAAACCAGTACTTAAATAGCAAAATTAAGCTGCTTCAGGTATCTGTAACTTACTGTATAACTTCATAAAATGATCTCACCATCTGTCAAAATCAGGTTATTGTTACTGTGTAGCAAAAAATATAGATTTTTAATGGTGCTATATGCGCAGACTTTCTAGGACACACATGCATTTAGAACGATTATATGAACAGATTGGTTAGCATTTGCATGGTCTGTGGCAGACTTTTTTCAAAGTGTCAGAACAAAAATTAAATAAACAATAAGTTCCCTTTCGAACGGTCTCCCCCATTGCGTAGAAACGCTTATGGGGAAACTCCTGTTTACTCTGATACTGAAGCCTGATTTGTTCATGTTCATGCACCTGCACAAACAAATGGCACTTCAGCCCGCCAAAAAGGGAGAACTACAAATTCATCTGAATTTTTCTCCTTCAGCGACGAAGACATCTCCTTGCTGGACTCTGAAGCAAGAAGCTGAAGCAGGAAGCACCGACGCACCCCTGCATTCTCCACACAGGCACAGACAGACTACTCTCACTACGAGAGCGCGAGTCTCGCCCTGCTTTCGTTTGCGGATTGCCTTCTTCAATGAAGGCAGCCCCGCTACTCCCGCTCTCACGTTTCTCCTCCTCCCAGCCCCCTCCTCTGGCCCACGCACTTTTACGAAGTGCATGGATGCGGGTCTTTCCCCTCTGAGGCAGATGGGCATCCGCATCATGAATTACCTTGACGGCTGGCTGTTGCTAGTCAGGTCGGAGCAGGAACTTATTGCTCACAGGTCATTGCTATTCAACCATTTGGAGCAACTTGGGCTAAAGTTCAATTTAGCCAAGAGTTATCTGTTGCCCAGCCAACGAATCGTCTTTCTGGGTACAGTGCTCGATTCAACCCAAATGCGGGCATGGATTTCACCAGAACGCTCTCTGATAGTTCAGTGGCTAGCAGCGTCATTCAAAGGAAACGAGCATTGCGTAAGCAGCCGTGCCATAAGTCTGCGCCGGAGTCAATGGCTGTCGCTGACAGTCGAAAGATTCTGACGAATGGTTCTCTGAGCCGACTTATATTGTAGTCGGCTCCTCCCCTTTTGGGGGGTTGAAGCGCCATTTGTTCGTGCAGGTACACGAACATGAACAAATCAAGCTTCATTTTTGCGAAAAGGTTTCTTAAATCAATGTTGTGCGTCTCTGCACACAGCCATGTTTCTTTACTGAATTTGTGTTTTTTGAATGTGTTTTTGAATCGGCGATTCACTGACCCATTTTTTAAAACATCCTGTGCCTCAATGTCACATAGTTACATGCACCCTGTCACAGTAAACTGGTTTGCCAATCATCTTGTCACAGTTAACATCTTCCACATTTAATTTAATTCAACTTCTTAATGTTGTCACGGGTTGCCAGGGGAAAGGAGCTCGAAGGACTATAAATACTAAATCAAATGATGGACTAATAGGATGATTAACGAACACAGGTGGAAACTATTGAACTAATAAAGCAACACAGGAAAACTAGGTCAAGGCAGGGAGAACAGAAACACAGAACATAAACATGACAACCGTATTGGAGAGAAAAGAAGTAGCGTGTTGATCTGTCAGCCGTGGGTCTTTATGCAGAGAACTCTGAAATAGTAGACCATCCGGGCACTTTTGGCATACTCTTTTCAACATACTATGCTTTGAGACACACTTTTTCTAATCTCACAAACTATTTAGGATGGATAGTATGAACATTGGGACGCAGGGACAGTTTACTTCCTGAATGAACTGTTTTGAAAGAATCTATTTAATAAATGACTCAACAGTATTAAGACAGTGGCTTGCTGCCACCTACTGGCAATTTTAGTCTCACATTTAAAAGAGTTTGTCAATCATTTCACATTTCCGTGTTCTAAATTTTATATTTAAAGTATTTATCTCATAATATAATTTATGCAAATTGTAAGTGCAGTGTAAATGCATGCAGGAGCTCCTTAAAAATATGTGTAGGCTATTAAGTCCTGCGTGTTTAAATATAATTGTCCCTTTAAAAAAAAAAGAAACAAAAAGAAAAAAAGGCACTTAGCCAATGTAACCTTTAAACATATTTTATTTGAAGTAACTGAAGTGTATCCAGTCTATTCTGACACATACATGGATGTCTCTTGGTTAAGCCCCGGATATCCACTCACCCTGAGATCACAGCCACATCTCCACTGGTCCATATTGGTGAAATGAACAATTCTCTGGCATTGGTAGAGCTGCTGTCACCTGTGAATGGAAACCTTAAGTATCGTTGTTAGTGACAGCATGTAATAACTCATCTGTTTGTCTGGCCAGTCATCCTTTTTGGTGTGACCTATGGAAATTTCATGTGGGTTGATGGCTGTCCTGGCTCCTTTTTGGTCTTTCATACTTGCATTGCCATCAGTACAGTTCGATGAAGTCCATCATGACATGTTGAAAATGTTAAAAAGAAAGTTAGGTGTGGGGTGGACAGAGCAAGCTTGCTTGATATGCCTTCCCATGTTATCCGCTGCACAAATGTGGCATTGTTTTATTTCCGCCACAATAATGACCTTGGTACTGACCAGGATACTTAATCCAGTTCATCCATGGACATATTCTGCCCTGTGGGCCCACTTAATACATTTTAGATACAGCTGTTTTGAAGGAATTATTTATTTGTCTTGCACTATCTCTCATTCCATACAACACCATCACACACTCTCACACCCCCCTGTGGCCAGAGCATCATACAAACCGTTTTGTTTTTGTTTTTTTTTGTTTTTTTTGTTTTTTTTGGGGGGGGGTCAGGAAAGGTCTGTGAGCCCGGGACTCGAACTTGGGACTGCCCTCTGCTGCCCACTGCCCCCATGCTGCCCATGAGGATATTGGCGCCGACAAGGGGGTAACACAGCTTTGATGATGGCAGAAGCTACTGAATGTAGACACTGTGGCATTCAAAGTGCAACGTTAGGATATTAATTGCAGTTGTCTGCTGTCAGTCGCCATGGGCTGAGTTTACCACCACAGACATAGACCTAACTTTTCAAAATATAATAGATTAAATGGTTTAGAATAATCTGACAGACCTAGGCCTGCCACTGAGAGAGAAACAATTTAAATTTCTAAAATGCAATGTCATTCATTGCGTAAGTACAATTTTCCAAACCTTTTGTTGTTGCTCATGCGCTACTTAGAAGAAGTTTGGAGATCTCCACACAATCTTAGATCCAGGGCCAAAAAGCATTCCCATCTCGTACCCCTGGTGATGACCGTATTTGTGATTTTTCAAAAGTTTAGGACTTGGAGTTATTATTTTATTGAATAAAGGCCTGGTGTTGTTGTCTGTGACCTCTGTTGTTTTTCTACCTTCAATCTGACACCATTTTGAATGGTAGGATGTTCTTTAGGAAAAGTCTCAAGTGAAAGTTTTACCTTTTTTTGCAGTATTGAATCACCCGATATTTCACCGGTTTTCGACTATTCTGATGTTTTGCTGGACATTGTTGTCGGGGGAGCTGTGGCCTGTCTCTATGTTGACCCCTCAGAAGTGTCAGCTTCCTCTTTCAGAGCAGAGCTGAAAGCCCATTAGTCACTTCCTCTTCACTCCGCAGCTGTGTCTCTGCTTTGGCTTTAAGCACTTGTTGAGCAGACTCCAGTCTATTTGCTCCCATTTGTCAAAGTGGCTGTTCCCGAAGCTGCCTGGTCACATCTAAACTCTGAACACTCAGGGAAGCGCATGTATCCAATTGAACCTTTGTAAATTCTGACCACAACTGTTTCTGAGCAATCAGCTCTTCATTTAATTTCTACTTCTTAACCTTCTCTTTCAATGTCCCTAGATTTCATAAATCTCACCTGGTTGCAGTTCTTCATTCTATTTTAATAAAGAAAGTTCTTCTTTTCAGAGAAAGAGTACACAGTTTCTTCTTTACAAAATGCAGAAAACAGCAGTAAACTAATTAATTAATGATGTATAATATAATAGCAAAGAATTCTTTGTCTGTTCTCTTTTACTAGAAACTAAAATTACTGTGAGTTGTCTGTTATGTGTCTGTTCGAATCAAAATTTCTATTTAACTTGGGCACTCAGTCTCGTTCTCATTCAACACAATGCACAAGAGTTATCTTAGTTAAAAATAAGCCATAATCATAGAATCTCTGTAATGGATCAACTTTTTCATATTGTCTCCCAGGGATAACAGGATACAAATATAATATTTAAGCACGTACCGTTACTATCTTACTATTTATTGATTGCTTTTAGAGCACCCATTCCTCAATTTTATGTATGTTTCCTAACCCATCTGAGCCAATACATAAATCAAAATCTATCCCATAAGAGTTTGTTCATTATTCCAAATTTCATAATTCTCTCAGAGTGCTCCACAGGTGCATATTCCTAATCCTACACTTGATAATTTAACAATTTCTGCATCTATTGATTTATTTCAAAATGAAATAAATTCATAAATCTCAGGATTACAATATTGATCTATTGATTTTATTCAATTCTTTCAACATTTCTCTCTTGAACTTTATTATATTATTCAGTCATGCTTTTAATTCATAACCTTGAATAACAGTTCCTTTGATTCAAATTTCAAGGCTAAAAGAGTTTCAATCTGAATTAAAGTCTTATTCAACCAAAGAGCAAGTTGTAGCACTAATATTTGGGGTAAATAGTGACGACATTCTTGTTATGTTGGGAATCAGTAAAATAAAGAAGCAGAAAACAAGCAGTACCGAACCACACACAGTTTTTACTTAATCTCCTTCCTTCATTACTATCCTACAATAGAACATGTATGAACAGCAGTGCCATCTAGGGGAGGCCTTAAAAGTAGCACAATTATTCAGACACAACATCTTCCCCTTTTCAGAAAGAATATAGCAGGCTTTGAACAACAAAAATACGTATAAGCCCAAAATAAACAAGTACTGTGAAACACAATGAAATGAAGAACATATTTTAACTTTTTATCTTCTTGACTCAATTATTTTAACAGTTCAACCTCTCTTCATTTTCTTACTCATGCAAAACATATTCCTTAGTCCAGATAGGTTTCTGTCTCATTCTGGTACACCTGAATGGCACCCTCGGGAGGTTAACAGTGTGTGATGCAGGTTGTTGCTTTTCATAAGTGTCAGCACCACTTGGTTCTGGCACTCCAGCAAGACGTGAAGCATTCCATATTTTACCATCATCCAGGAGGTAGGAATCCTCACCTCTCTTCTGCACAACTGATCTTGGTTTTATGAACTTTTGGTCACCTTTCTTTACTTTCCAGGGTTTCTTAATCCGCACCAGGTCTCCAGGTTGGAGTCTAAAGGACTTTGCATGTCTCCTGGCATCAGTGTACTGTTTGACTTTGTCTTGTTTTCTTGTTTTTGTCTGTATCTTTTACAGCATAGTCCATGATTTGTAGTTTTGTTCGCATGTATCGACCATGGAGCAACTCTGAGGGTGTGACGCCCGTGGTAGCATGAGGGGTACTCCTGTAGTTCATCAGGAATGTTTGCTTGAATGATTTCCAAGGCTCTCCCTGAATTGAAGCAGTTTGTAAACAGTCTTTTAGGACCCTGTTAAACCTCTCAACCTCTCCATTCGCACATGGATGATACACAGCAGATCTGAAATGGCGTATATCTCTCTCCCTGAGAAACTCAGAAAACTCAGAGGAAATGAACTGGGGTCCATTGTCTGAGACAAGTTCTTTTGGATTTCCTTCGCGGGCGAAGACTGAAGTCAGGAACTGTACGACCGCATCTGTGTCAACTCTGGATGAGAAAGCAACCTCTGGCCATTTACTGAAATAAACAATGAGCGTTATGGCATATCTGCAGTATGCTGGTGCAGTCTCAAATGGTCCTACAATATCGATGGAAACCTTCTCCCATGCAGCTGATGGCAACTCAACAGGTTTGAGCGGTGAATCATATGTAACAGCCAATTTATCATTCTGTTTGCATGTGGAACAGTCCCGTATCAGAGCTTCAGCCTGGCTATCCATTTTCGGCCACTAGTACAGTTGCCTAAGCCGCTGCTTTGTACGAACCATGCCTTGATGCGATTCATGTGCAAGGTCTATGAGTTTTTTCTGTAGTGACTCCGGTACCAAAAGACGATGTGTACCTCTGACTACGCATCCCTCCACTACGGCAAGCTCATGGCAGATCAGAAAGTAGGGTTGTACGTGCAGGTCGACATCCTTCTTGTACTTTGGCCAGCCAGTCTGCTGATACGTACGCAATTTAGTCAACACTGGGCAGTTGTTACATGCAGTCTGGAAATCACCCTTGGAGATTGCACTAAAAGCAAATGAGATCAAACAAGCAACGGATTCAATTGTTTCAGCATAGTTATGATCAGTGTTAGGGAGTGGCATTCTTGACAAGCAATCAGCAACACTGTTCAGGGGGCCAGGTCTGTACTCAACGTCATAATTAAACTCCAGTAAACGTGCAGACCATCTGGCAACACGTAAACCAGCTCGACTATTACCTTTACTGCTGAGTAGAGTAGTAAGAGCTTGATGGTCGGTACGTAACATGAATTTCCTTCCCCACACCATTTCTCTGCAGACCAGACGCAGGCAAGAGCCTCCTTTTCCACGATGGAATATTTTCGTTCTGCATCAGATAAGGAGCGTGAAGCAAAAGCAATGGTTCTCTCTATCCCCTGGTCATCAAGCTGAGTCAAGACAGCACCGACACCATAATCTGAAGCATCACAGGAAAGTATTGTGCCGTGATTGGGGTTGAAGAGGGAAAGTGCAGGACTGTTCACTATAGTCGTTTTGACCTGATCAAAGCTTTCTTGTGCTGCAACAGTCCACTGAAATTCACAGTCTTTGCGAAGTAAAGCTCTCATAGGTTCGACCAGAGTAGCATAGGCAGGTACAAACTTGCTGTACCAGGCGGTGAGGCCCAAAAATGACTGTAGTGTAGCTGCATCTGTAGGGCACGTTGCATTTGTAATTGCAGTGGTGTGGGTGTCATCAGGGTGCAGGCCAGCAGCTGAGAGTCTGTATCCGAGAAAGCTTAGTGAAGTTAAATTAAACTTGCATTTGTCCGGATTCAGTTTCAGGCCAGCTTCACTGATCCTATGCAGAACAGCGTTGAGGTTTGCATTGTGAATGTCTTCAGATGCACCATGGACAATTACATCATCCAAGTAACACTGTACACCTTCAAGGCCTTTTAGGATCGTTGTCATCATATGCTGAAAAGCAGATGGTGCTGAACACAGGCCATAGGGAACTCTACAGAACTGGTATAGGCCCTCGTGAGTGATGAAGGCAGTGAGTCCTCTGCTCTCCTCATGTAGCTTTAACTGGTAATATGCATTCTTAAGATCGAGCGAAGAGAACATTACTGATCCATGTAGTGCAGACAGTATATCTTTGATCAATGGTAAGGGATGGCTATCTGGTACTATAGCCTTATTGGGCTCCCGTAAGTCAACACACATACGAATTGTGTCATTCTTTCGTTTTGTGACGACAATGGGTGACACCCACTCGGATGAGTCGACTTTTTCAATGATTCCGTTCTCCTCCAGTGTTTTCAGTTCCTCTGACACTGCTGCTGTACTGATAGTGGCAAGTGATGTACTTTTTGTTGTACAGGCTTAACTTCTGAGCGGACCTTTACTTTGTGTATGAAGTCTTTAGCACATCCAAACCCCTCTGAGGTTAATACAGAAGCAGGGCCATCTGTACATGTAGGCAGACTGCTTGGCAGCTGAAGCATTGCACAGTGAGTGACAGGTTCAGTTAAGCGACCACCTTTAATTTCAATGTCCAGTGCTTTACATATGTCACGTCCAATTAGAGGTGTTCCTGATTTAACTATGTTAAACTCACCAACAACTGTTTTTCCATAGTATGTCACATTCAATGTCAAGGAGCCACAAACAGGTATTCTGTCCCTTGAATAGTTCAGAAGCTGCACTTTGGGTGGAGACAAGGCACATGAACTGAAGTGTTCTTTGTAAATGTTCTGAGGCAGAATTGATGCACCTGAGCCTGTATCTACCATCATATTAATGGTGCAAGACTGTGCAGGGAGTATGGATGTAGCTACAGTAAAAGTGCCCATTGGAGCTCCATCATCTGTATTACAGTCATTCACACTGAGGACCGTCACTTCAGGTAGGCATACTTCATTAACTGACTTTGGTGATGACTTGCACACTTTTGAGAAATGCCCGATTTTTCCGCATGTTCTACATTTGCAGTCTTTGGCAGGGCAGGACTTGTCATTTGCAAGGTGATTCACAGAACCACAGCGGTAACACTGCTGTTGACCCTTTATGCGTCTATCCTCTCTCGACTTACTCTTTTGTTTACTTTTCTGGATCCGCATGTTAGTTTGTTTTTGAATCGCTGATACATGTTTCGATTCCCCTTCAGCAATGACTTTGGCATCTGCAACCGCTGCTTCAATATGTCTTGCAATAGTAAGCGTCTTTTCAAGGGTTAAATCTGGCTCTAATAACAGTCTTTCACGAATTCGGGGCATTCACGTTTTTTCCACAATCTGATCGCGGACCATTTCATGCTCCATATCGCCAAAAGCACATGTTTTTACCAGTTCACGAAGCGCTGCAACGTAATGGTCTGTAGACTCACCCACGGCTTGAGCGCGTTGCCTGAAGCAATATCTCTCGGAAACAACATTCAGTTTAGGGGAGAAGAACTGTTTCAGTGCTTGTAAAGATCCATCATGTGTATCAGCGGTAAGAGGCAAAGTATTGTAGATTCGCTGTCCTTCTGTTCCCAAAAATTGTATTAGTAGTGCTCTCTTCCTCTCGGCGGAAAACTCCTCGCCACCAATAGTAAGCAGGTAGTCTGAAATAACTTTTTCCATGCATCAAAGTGAATTTTCGGTTCACCTGGGCAATCCAGAAACGCTACTGGGGGTTGCAGAGAGAGCAGAGACATCCTGGCATCCTCGTCGCCAATTGTTATGTTGGGAATCAGTAAAACAAAGAAGCAGAAAACAAGCAGTACTGAACCACACACAGTTTTTACTTAATCTTCTTCCTTCATTACTATCCTACAATAGAACATGTATGAACAGCAGTGCCATCTAGGGGAGGCCTTAAAAGTAGCACAATTATTCAGACACAACAATTCTGTCAAGAATCTGCGGTCACTACCTATTCAAATTCACAGGCGAGTGTCAGATCTCTAGCATCTGGGTGTACACAGGTCCAACACAGGATCATTAACAATAACTCAGAATGTTACTGTCTCACCCTGAGTGCAGGTCTTTAGTCGTCCAACACTATCACTGCCTCCATTGTGATCATACACTCTAAAAAATGCTGGGTTGTTTCAACCCAATGTTGGGTCAAATATGGACTAACCCAACTGTTGGGTTCAATTTTGGTTACATTTTTAAATTAGCTTTTTAACCCGACAGTTGGGTTAGTCCATATTTGACCCAACATTGGGTTGAAACAATCCAGCATTTTTTAGAGTGTATGAACATCACATTCTAATTCTAAGCTGCAGCTTATATGACAAGTTGCTCTTTGCAGGAACAAAGTTTTATTGACAACTTACTGGGAACACTCAATAAAACTCAAACACTCATCAACTTGCTCATTTGTTGGTTTTCACTGCTTCATTTGTAAGTTGCTTTGGATAAAAGCGTCTGCTAAATGACTAAATGTAAATGTAAAATAGCACCTTGGCTGAATTCAACAAACCATAATCACTGCCCTCAAGAGACAATGGAAAATGTTATTTTAAATGTGATCACCTGTTTTCTTCAGTTACTTAAAGGGGTGGTTTATTGCGATTTCACTTTTTTAACATTAGTTTGTGTGTAATGTTGCTGTTTGAGCATAAACAATATCTGCAAAGTTACGAAGCTGAAAGTTCAATGCAAACGGAGATGTCGTATTTAAAAATTCTTGCAGTTTAATGCCTACAAAAACGGCTGGTAGGGACTACAACGAGTTACTTCCCGGGTCCGTGACATCACAAACCCAGATAAGCCCCGCCCTCTGGAAAAGGCAACAAAGGGGGTGAGGCCATGCTGCACTGCTTTAGAGAAGAGGAAGAGAAAACTAGGGGTGCATGTAAAAATCTATTCATATATGAATCGCAATTCTGTCTTCTACTGTTGTCAAAAGACCCGGTACTTCGGTACCAAGTCAGTACTATAAAAATGAAAACATTACGGTACCAGGTTTTTACCGGTGGTAACGAGTACCCGGTCAACCCGGTTCTTGATGCGCAATCCGAAAGGTGCGCAGATGCGCTCTCTTCATAAAAGCACTGAGAATGAAAGAGTCCAAGCAGGTAAGTTTCATTTAAATTTTTTATATTTGTGTTTGCCATACATTGATTTATTTATTAATATCAAAACTAACCGCCACAAATAGATTTTCCAAAAGGCTTTGACTTCGTTGAATAAACATGAGCACTGCACTGTGTCAAAGTCGAAACCCGGTGCGGGTGTTTTTATATCACTGTATTTCTGAAGGAAACCAACTGTCTTCAGAAAATTATGGATGTCATTTTCATTTAATCTTGCCTGTAATGCCTGAGCAGCGTTTGTGAGCGCAGTGCTTATTTGATTACAGCCGTTACTGGGAAAACCTGATCTCTCCCGCTCTACAAGCGCCTCCTGCTGGCAGAGAATGAATTTGCATATATATGCCGCCACAAATAAAGTGCAAGTCTGTGGGAAACATTGCTTCTGTTATGAATATTATTCAATATTTTAATTTGAATGTCTGATTGAAATGAACATTGCTGTTATTAGAGTAGTTAATCATTAGCATAAGCGCTGCTAGCGCTAATATAATGAGCATTAGAATTAAGTTTCTTGATTAACTATTTAATGCTCCTATAACTTTTATTAGGGTATAAAAAAACAGGAGGACATGATCACATTTACTATTTTTACACACCAGAGACTTTTAAATGAATTGTGAATCTAAAATATGCGTGTTAGAGAATGTACAAATGGTTAATTTTGTTTGTGTCATATCAGTCAGAAAAGCAGTTCTGGGCCTTTTTTTTTAGCTAACTTAGTTGTTATTCTTGGCTGAATAACTCTAGAAGGTTTTTAAAGCCCTTTAAAATTAAATATGTACACCGTTTGGATTAAATGAAAGTATAGTCAAATTTTTTAATTAGCATGTACTTGTGTTTTGCTTTGGTACCGAAATTGGTACAGAGAACCGTGGATTTTCACTGGTATTGGGACCAGAGCATGTGAGCGGAGTGGTAATATTTCCTTAAGAGCGCAGAGCGGCTTTCTGAAGATTCCGCTCCGCTCGCTCAAAACGCTCAACGCTCTGCATATCTCTCTCTCTCTCATTCAGCTCAGCTCCTACAATGAACTGTTCCAATTCCGATTATACACTTATTTTCACATAGCTATGAGAAGCATTAAACATGGACGCGCATGCGGTTGCTGTACTGTATTAAAGCTTTAATCAGGATAAAACCAAATATTAAAAGCTAACATAAGCAGTAGTATTTACAACAGCATATCTAAAAGTATGAGACAACAACAAACAAAAAACATAGGCCTACCATTAAAAGCCATGCTTGCACAGGTTCTGCGCGATCCTCTTCACTAATATCCTCTGCTTCTCAATCGGGCTCAAACTGATAAGCGATATTAATGATGCCATTGTTTACAATACAACCGGAGCACATGCCGCTGAGGTGAGGGGCGGGACGCTTAGAAGACGGTTTAGCCAATCACAACACACTGGGCTAGCTAACCAATCAGAGCCCATCGCCTATTTCTGAGGGCGGGGCTTCATAAAAACAGGAAAAGATCAGACCGTTTCTCAGAGAAGGGACAGCGCTGTGTGGAATAAAGGTAAATTACGTGAAAAATAATGCGTTTTTTTTAAACGAAGCATTAACACATGTTAGACTGCACCCCATAAACACAATCAAGCCTAGAAAAAACCCAGTGAACCACTCCTTTAACTTAATAGAATCATATCATGTCCATACAGCCATCTTGTCCATATTCATCTGTTATTGATTCAAATTGGTAGAAAAGTTAAATGAATCGCGATACAGTTGGGGGTAGGAGTTTATATGAATGTATCACTCTGTTCAGGGGAACAGACTGTCTTTAGAAAAGTTTAGATGAAATTTTATTTTCATCTTGCCTATGTATAATGTATATTGAAGAATGTGTTCATAAGCGCTGTGCTGCTTTGTTTACAGAGGTAACCAAGGTGTTATTTATTTATTTGATTTGGGGTTTGTTTTAAAATTTCATATTTCAATTTCACAAAGAAATGTTCAGCATTTTGTCCAAGCAATAACAAAAGGACATCTTTTCATTTATAATTTGTCTTCAATCTTATTTTATTAAAAAAATAACAACACTAATAATAATAATAATAATAATATCACATGACAATATCACAAATTACAGTATCAAATCACATAAAAAAAAATCTATATCAGTGATCACATAGGCCTACTTGATTTTTCTTAAGCCATATTTTAAGTGTAGTTTTAAAATGACTAAGTGATGTACACTTTCTAATATGAACATGCATTGAATTCCATCTTTCTGCTGCCCTAACTGAAAAAGCTGATTGTCCAAAACAGTCACCTCTAACGGATGCCCTGATTTCCCTAAAATTGTCCTTACAGAAAGTCACACATTGTTTAAGAGGTGGTGGCGCAAGATCCTGAATTATTTAAAACACATCTGCAAAAAAAAAAAAAAAAAAAAAAACCTGTCAAACGCCAATAGTGTATATTTTTTTGATAATAGTACAATGATGATAACTCCTTGTTTTTTTTTTGTTCGTTTTTTTTATCCAGAGCTTTCACAGCTTGTTTAAAGAGTAGCCTATATAATGGTTTTAATTGTATTACACTTGTTTTAGACCAGCTTATAGCACAATAAGATAAATGCGGAAGAATTATTGTGTGCATAAAAAAAGTTTAACAGCAGCCAAAGGTAACTTTGACCAAATATAACGAAAATCATTAAAGGGGTCATATGATGCGATTTCATTTTTTCCTTTCTCTTTGGAGTGTTACAAGCTCTTGGTGCATAAAGAAGATCTGTAAATTTGCAAAGACTAAAGTCTCAAATCCAAAGAGATATTCTTTATAAAAGTTAAGAGTCAGCCACGCCTACCTAAAACGGCTCGTTCGAACACGTCCCCACATATCTACCTCACTATGTGGGAAGATTTGCATAATGCCGCTCAAATGTTCACGCAAAGAACTCTAACCCCTCTAGAAACCTTTTTTATGTTTCTTAAAATTTAAGTTAGAATGACTCTTAAAAATAAATGTTCCAAAATGGGGGTTTTGCAGTGATGCCATAGGAGAACCATTTGTGGCTCCCCAAAGAACCTTTCAGTAAAGAGTTCTTGAAAGAACCGTGTTTTTATAGTGTGAAGGACATTTTAATAATCTAAAGAACCTTTTTAAACCATAAAGAACCTTTTGTGGAATGGAAAGGTTCCATAGATGTTAAAGGTTCTTCATGGAACCATCGATGCCAATAAAGAACATTTATTTTTAAGAGTGTAGAATTCTGTTTATCTGTTCCACTTCATCTGTTTGACAGGCAAACAAGCTTATTTTCAAGTTTAACGGAGACTTGCTAATGTTTATGACAAACTGTTGTGAAATGGAAATATGCGCATTATTGTAATGTAGTTTATGCACTGAGGAAAGCATCTCTATAACCAGTACAAGCATCTGTCAGCACCTGATGCTGTAAGCAGCCCAAATAAAATCTATTCAAATAGAAACCCCTTTGAAATACAAGAAAAATTAGGTTCACGACTCATTGCTGTATGGCTTTTGCCATTTTAAATTGTTTTCTATTGTCAACTGCTCACTGGGGCCATGATACTGATTTTACATGGCAAGTTAAGTATTACCTCTATTTATTAATTTATTAAATCATCACCGCAATCATACATTTGTTAACAAAACTTACGAATATGTGTGATTCATAAAGGGTCCTAATGTTCAGATGTGTGCCCAGCTAGTAAATGATTTAAGAGTGCTGGAGAAGTTTCCTAATCTAGTCAGGAGTAAAAAGGGAGCAGCAGAGAGCTGGAGACACACTTTCCAACAAAGAAAAAATGTGTTGGGCTTTTAACATAACGGGGAATTGATCAAACCACACAGGCTTGATTGACAAGGTATTATTTGTGTTACTGATCTATAAGAAATTCAATAATTTATCCTGCTCTACAAAACAAGGCTCTAACTGCAGAAATTAAATTAATGATGACTCTTATGCTTTATTATAAATGCAGCAGTGAAGTAGTGAAGACCTGAGCTCATCACAGTCAACATAAAGCAGAGTCTGAAATGCCACAATTACAGCACTAACCAACCATAGTAATATAGTATATTTTGGAGGGCAGTTGGGAAGTCAATGAACTATGTTTGGTTTGGTTAGTGCCACAATAGTGGTACATCAGAACTGCTTTACTGTGTTAAAATGCTGCAGATATCGCAATGTCTTGTCATGCAATTAATTAATTAATTTGTTTGTCCTTGCATGTTAAAGTCAGACCGAATCTTCCTCTTATAATTTCCTTCCACTGAAGAAGGACTGACTGCACTAGAAAAACACTTTCTACCTTGAACCAGTTTGGTTCTTTTTGAATCCTTTTTTAAAGAAACTTTTGTCTTTCCTTTATGTAAAGCGGTGAGTGAATTTAGAATAATGTGAGTCATCACACTCATTACTTAAACAACATCATATTTTTCCATTTAATTAATGTTTAAGTTTTTTTATCAATGCATGCAGTTATGCACATTCACTTATTTATAATATTTTCATATAATGCACAATGTTTAAAAAAAAAATAATTTAAATAGTAAAAAAATAGTTTTAATGTTTTTACTTAACGTCTTAGACTTAGCTGAAAGCTGTTTTAGCTTCTTCTTTTTTTAAATAAAAGCTCCTCTTAGACAAGTCCTACCCGGGTGTCACAAACACTGGTGATTATCTGGAAAGGTCCCCCAGCCCTGCATATTTTGTATGTCTCCCTTATCAGACACACCCAATTCAGGTCTTATGCCCGGTTCAGACTACACGATTTTAGCCCGATTTTGCCACGATTTGCTTGACGTAGGCTGTCGTGGGGATTCATAAACGACAATGGGCGTCAGGATGCAAGATTCCATCGTTTCAGCACATGTTGTGTGTCATAGTGGACGACAACTGATTCTGTGATTTCTGTGAACGTGATTCTTCACGACATCAGGACAGAAAGACTAGCATGTTTTTTTTCTGTCGTCCACGACGACTTCTGTCACATTGGTGACGTTGACCAATAGCAGCACAGAAGCTCTTTCATACACAGGTTTCAAACATGGCAAAACGAAAGAGACATGATGGTGCTGCTAGGTGGAATTATGAGATGGAGGAAAGGTTCGTGGAGCTGTGGCAACAGTACTCCTGCCTGTATGATATGTCATCGAGGGACTACCACGACAGAACAAAGAAAGAAAAATGCTGGCGAACTATAGTGGAAGCGCTTCAGCAATGTTTACACTCTTGTTTTCAGAAAGTCAGTCGCTAGTTCTGCCTTCTCGATGACATGACGCGCGTCGTTAAAGACGGCACGCGATGAATGGTCGGGAAGCAATGTGTAGTCTGACATGTTTCTTGTCCATGACACGACAAGATTTTAGAAGTCAAAATCGTGTAATCTGACACAGTGACTATCGTGACCAACATAAATATTGTGTAGTCTGAACCCAGCATTACAGTCTCTACTAATGAGCTGATGAGTTGAATCAGGAGGGAGACATACAAAATGTGCAGGGCTGGGGGCCTCCAGGACAGGTTTGAAAACCCCAGTTTTATTAATCTGTCAACAACTTTTTTAAAGGAGACCTATTATGCCCTTTTTTTTACAATATATAATATAAGTCTCAGGTGTCCCCAGAATGTGTCTGTGCAGTTTCAGCTCAAAATACCCGACAGATCATTTATGATTTCATTTTGAAAATGCCTATTTTGAGTGGAAGCAGAAGCACGCTGTTTTTGTGCATGTATCTTTAAATGCAAATGAGCTGCTGCTCCCCGCCTCCTTTTCAGAAAAGGGCTGTGCCTTTACAGCTTGTACCTCAGATACTCTGCCAAAAAAAAAAACAATATTAGTTTAAACTTCTGATATAGTGTTTTCTGAGTGCACACATCTGAAGCAGGCGCACATAAAGCGGCTGTCACACAGCATGTGAGTACTAAACTAAGTTCTCTTTCATGTCTTATGGTGCTTAAACTGTGAAATACACACAAGTTTATGTTAAAAACAAGTTCCAAAAACAGTCGGTTATATCTATGAAGGTAAATAGCTGGGAAAGAAATTGCGTGTTTATATTAGATCTGTGTGGTAGCAGCATAATATACAGTAAATAAATTAATTAATCCGCTGTTCTCTTGTCTCTGAGTCTGGGACTCTAAATAGTGTTCTGTGCTCATCTGTGCAGCCAACGGCAGAACAGTTAGCATGCTTTGCTCGAACTTTCACCATGGAAAAGAGCTGGTACACCGTTGTCACTTGCGAAAACACAATGACGGCTCCATGGGTGGAAACGTGCAGATTAAGGGGCGGTAATATTATAATAAGATCACTCACTGTCTGCAACACATTTTCTTCTCCCTCTTCGTTTTTTTTGTCCATTTAAAAGTTCTCCTCCCTACTCCTAAGACTTTTTGACCTTAAGAGCTCCTTTAATGCTTTGTGAATAACTTTAATAAAATTTTTACTAGGACCTTCCCTTTTTAAGGGGAAACGCCCACTTTTCTAAGAATTAGTTTGTCACTAGGTGGAGCAACTCTTTGCACTAAGAATTTTCATGAATATGGGCCCAGAAACTTACAAGACTTACCAGGAAGAGACTGACTTATTTCTCTGAACCAGTTATTTCTATGCAGGCATATTTCCAATATTTTGGTAACACTTACCATGCTTTTACCACAGTAACAGTGATTTTACCGCAAACCATTTGTAAAGCACAGTAACCAGAACACTTACCATACTTTTACTATAGTTACTGTTTATTGTGTACTCTTTGTAGTTAAAGCACAGTAACACAACAATTTCCATGATTTTACCACATTAACGTAGTTTTCATGTGGTATGTGGTATTTGTAGTTAAAGCACAGTAACACAACACTTACAATGGTTTTAAAACAGTTATGTAGTTTTAATGTGGTATTTGTAGTTAAAGCATAGTAAGCACATCACTTACCATGGTTTTAACACAGTAACGTAGTTTTAATGTGGTATTTGTAGTTAAAGCTCAGTAACACAACACTTAGACAAGTCCTACTTTTTATTAAGATTTTATGACGCTTTAGTCAAAGCTCAAGACATTTCTTAAGAGCATTCCTGAGACATTTTATATATACTGCCTCTGATTTGTAACCAGCTGTAATCAAGTATTTCTATTTTAAGTATTTCTATTTCATTATTTTTATTTTTGTGGATTAGCAAGAACCTTTTACAGTCATTTATTTCAACAAACAAATTATAATTCTAACCTCTATAACTGAAATAAACAGTTGTTTATTTACACCAAAAATTGGAAATATGCATGTATAGAAACAACTGGTTCAGAGAAATAAGTCAGTCTCTTCCTGGTAAGTGTTGTCAGTTTCTGGGCCCATATTTATATAAAAAGTATATATTTTTAAACCACAAATGCTCATCTTGCACTAGCTTTGCGATGGGCATGCATGACTTCACGCGTTACTTCATCACATTGGAAAGGTCATGCACGTTTAGTTCTTCGTCTGTGTACTTCGGTTCAAAAAGAGTAGGGTGGAAATCTCCATCACATTTTCTCCTCCAACTTCAAAAACGTCCGACATCTTTGTTTTACCTTTTTTTTTTGTAAAGTGAGTTTTACTTTCTTTGCACATTCGCTTTGTAAACACTGGGCCAGTACTTCCACTTACGTCACATGCAACCTTACCAACATGATTACATAATGTGTGAAGTCGGCCTGGTGCAAGACCAGCATTTGTGGTTAAAAAGTATATATATATGTTCCATCCGATGTTCTTACAGTCATTTATTCACCCAAACGCATTTATACCTTACAGATAGCACTGGTATAAAACAAAGGTGATTACATGTGTTTTAAAGTTGACCTAACAATTTAATGTTCTCTTACTGCTTTATTTCGTCTTCACGAGTCTCCCCGCCGGTCTGCCAGAGCACTGCGGGAGGAAAATACTGGTTAGCACAGCTTTACTAGGAAAGTGAGCAAGTAACATTAAACTAATTCATACAAGACGATGAAGAAAAGTGTATAGATGTGTTTTAACGTACCTCTGTGACTCTCATCTCCCCGCTGGTCTGCCTCTGCCAGCGGCGCTGCGGCCGGAGGAAAACACCGGTTCATACAGCTCCACTCGGGAAACTGAGATATTCTTACGGAGACTTAAACCTGGCTTTACATCGCGCAAATAACATCAGCATACAACGCATCAAGCGATAAAAGAGTCAAAAATGAAAATTAACCTACCATAATCTAGTGGTTTTTCATCTTCACGAGTCTTTCACAGAGCCGGTGCCGAGTTGTTTTTCGCAGTCATTAGGACTACTATTTTTAGATTTACTAAATATAGTAGGCAAATATTTTTTCAAAATGCACTGAAAATCTAAACCTGAGGAACAGTAATAAAAGTTTTACGAAGTTTTAATAAAATGATTTACAGTGACACTGTTTGCTAGCTAGTATGCTGACCATCCAATCAAAGGACGAGAAAATGCGGACGTTATCGTTAGCCAGCTAGATGGCCCTGGTGCTGCCAACTCGAAATCTGATTGGTTAAAGCAACGGTTTCATTGCATTGATTTAAGCTAACAGAAGCCTGCACTGTTGATTCTGAAGGCCTTAAGGCAGATTTCTTTGACCCTGGCAACACGATTGCTGAAATATGATTGGATAAAACTCTAATATAAACATACACTGGCCCTGACGGCCAACCACTGATATATATATATAGTTTTTTTTTGTTTTTACAAAATGACCAATTGTTTTGCTAGATAAGACCCTTATTCCTCGGCGGGGATCGTGTAGTAGAACCTTTTGAAGCTGAAGGGTGAGTAAATTATTAGGAAATATTTATTCTGGAAGTGACCTAATTCTTTAAAGGCACAATATGTAAGATTTTTATAAAAATATCCAAAAACCACTAGAACAGTGTTATATGTTTTGCTGACTTGTGTACTTACATTATCCCAAATGTTTGTTTAAATCCAGAGAAATAAGCAATTTTAACTAGTGACATGGACCGTGTCTATAGTGTCATTGTGTCGCCTGCCAATGACGTCATAACCGATTTCCGGTTTTGTTTTGTAGAAAACATGGAAACACCAAACACGCTTTAATATGTTGTGCGTTTTATATTTATTTAATAGACCAGTGACGACTGCACAGAGTAGCATAATAACAGAACTTTCAAAAGTATCTAGTATGTTAAAACAGCGCTGCTTTACCCCACATATGCACGACCGGAAGGAGCGGAAGCGGTCGACTGTGGCATAATAAAAGCTCCGCTGCTTTCGAGCCATGTGTTACGCTCGTTCAGCGGCCTCGTTTCGCTTCGACGGCTTTCAGCCTCACCCTGCTTCATTCTACTACATTAATAAATCATTAGCTCATCCATGAACATGATTTCTGCCCTGTCGGATTGCATCGGCTGTGGGGATGAAGACGACAACTCCCATGATGAACTACGCCTTTGTCTATTTGTTTATTTTGAATATGTGCCCTCTTGCGGCGAAAATTACATATTGTGCCTTTAACTTTTGTTTCTGCATTCTCAGTGTTCCTTTCTGAAAGTTATCTTTTTACTTTATTAAAATCCTGAAACAAGACTGCTTACTTCATCCACCACCACATAACAGAACAACTGAGCGTTGTTATGGACCTAGCCTACCACACACACTAATATTCACTTATAACCTTTTATTGTGCTTGACTTAATGAACCACTGTGCACACAGCTCTCCTGTGTTGGTCCTCGAGGGACTTTAATTTGTGGAGCACACTCTTCAACTGGGTGGATCCCCCTTTACCGTGGACAAGGTGGAGGAGGAGGATTCCCCCCCACCCCCACCCAACCTTTTTGTTGGGGGGGGGGGGGGGGGGAATGCTCCTCAAGCTTCGGTCGGACACGGAGCTTGGGCTGCCACTTATGTTATCAGCCTGCACCATTTCGGCTACTGGACCCATCTCTGGGCAGACGAGACTGGCATCCAGTGTGGTGGACCCTCCATTGATGTTGGTCCGAGCAGAGTTTCATCACACCATGACTGCCCCGCCTAAGTCTCCAGCTATCATGGATGTTACACCAGTGTTACTGGGTTTCATGAAAGTCACATTTGAGGCTACAAGTATAAGAAGGTTCAGTGAAAATAATGACAAACTAATCTTGTGCCATCCAGTCATGTTTATGATGAAGCTGCAGATGTTAATTAAATTATGACAATATTAAATTATTTATATTTATATGAAAGTCAAAATATGTATTATTCCTTCTTATAGAGTACCCCTAAATGTTAATTAATGCATTAGCTATCAAACATGTACCAACATGCAGTTAAGGCTCCATTATTCATGCATGAATCCTTGTGACTCCAGTCAGAGTTAAGGATAGCTCTTTGATTGATTCATGATAAGCTTATGTCTACACTAATCATGAGTTCATGTAATTCAGATATTTGTACATGGTTATTCGTGTACCATTATTGTAAAGTGTTACCAAATAAATATTGGAAACATGATAAAAGCAAGAACATCCAGACCTACAGGTGTAATGTGTACTGACTATTGAACGGTAAGATCTTAAGAGAGGAAGAAAATTCAAAGAATGGAAAGACGGTGTCAGTGAAGGTGGCTGTGAATGTGTGTAGATGTCTGTTAGTTACAGGATCAGAGAATAACACAATTCCTCTGTCATAGTCCAGATCAACTCTCACACGCTCAAGCTTCTGTTTAACACGAAAACCAGACCCTACAAACAGTCCATACAACATACACCAGACATCAGCCTTGAAGAACTCACGTCCCTTCCTTTTGTTTGATGCAGTAGTTACTCCAAGACTCCAATCTGAACTCTCTTTAACCTCCACATCCCAGCAGTGTTTTCCTGAGTTAAAACCCTCTGAACCAAAAACACAGCAATATTCGTCAAATCTCTCTGGATTATCTGGAAGCGGTTGTCTGCTCTCACTCCGTCTCACACTGGTCAGATCATCAGACAGGACAAGAAATGGATTTGCAGTGTTTGGATCCATAATCACAGGAGCTGATGAGACACAATCAACAGATGATTTTATTCTAATGTTCATATAATGATCAAGAGTGAACCAAAAGTATTATTATGAATTACAACACTCGTCCTATTGACCAAACACATCAGACATTTTCCTCTGATCACTGTTATCAGTTAGAAACTCATTTTTATTGTCAGTGTTTAATGGCTTCAGATACAAACATTAATTGTATGATTCAAACATTTGTGTCCATAAAGAGAAACTGATATTTTGGATAAGTTTAAATGAGAATCAATCAATCGCATCTAAGATGAAAAACTAATGAATAATTCTCTGCATGAAACTCTGAGCATCTTCAGCATCATCTGATAATGTTCATTAAACAGGATCTTACTGTTAATGTTCCCTCTAAGTTGTGCGTGGCTGCACACTTCTTGCGTCGCGACCGCAAAGACAAAAAAATGTGCAACGCAAAGGACAGTTGCAAAAATTAGTTGGGAAAGCCATTTGATTGAATTTTAGTAAATGCGAAATAACTGCAATGCTCTGGCAAACTGCCATAGAATTGGTGTCGCTATAGCGTTAAAACTGGTGAATGCGGTTTACAAGTTTCATAGAAAGAGAATGATATGCGCCAAATGAGTCACTGTAGAAATCGAATACTTTAATAGTTGCGGACAAAATAACTCAAAATGAGAGCCAACGCAAGCGCAATTACATGTGAATTAAAACACCATCATGTTTTAAAGAAGAGTGGCTTGATTAAGTGCTGGAAATAGTGGATTATCAGCACAGAACGGTAAAAAAAAAACTCAGAGACATTTACAGTTACACACAGGTGTAGTAGTGTGCAAACTCTACTACATATGGATGCTTAGATAACTATATAACAGTTCACATGTTCTCATTTAAACTGGGTCTCAGTTTAAATGCTTCAGTTTTTCTATTCTATTCTGTTCTATTCTATTCTGTTTTATTCTATATTGAACTATTACTCGTTGAGGGAGTTTCTCCATAACCACATTTTGTAACACACTTCTTCTACACACCCTTTCAAAATGGCAGGATTCATTCAAATGTTTTAATAAAAACGTTCTTATAATGAATTCCAAGACATGTATGAATGTTCCCAAGTGTAATTCTTGAGTGTTTCTTAAGAAGTTCTCAAATATATTTTAAAGAACATCTTAAAATATATTTTCTTATAGAATCTGATAATAGGTTTTGACAGTTGTCTGATTGTTCTATATATTAGTAAGGTTGGCTTGTTTAATCTAACAAATACCTGAATCGTTAAGTGGTAAATGTAACAATATATTTTATAATACAGCAATATGATTATTATGAACATTTTTTTTAAAGATTTTGAAATCCTACATTTTGTCTTAAAAACAGATAAGAAACTCTTAAGTAACTTATACAAAATACTATTATCCCCTCAAGTTATAAAATAATAATAATAATAAGATACTTTTATTCTTAATGTTGTGAATCTGGCCTCAGCTCTCTAAGAAGATTACAAAATTTAAAATTTTCTTCATGAACTCTAGAGACTGTCAGTAAAACAATTATAATGTAAAGTCTTTGAGGAACTTGAGTTCACAATAATATATTTCTGTCAGGACCACTATCGTCAAAATGATAGATACTTAGCATAAAGTTTGGTTTGGCGGTATGGTTCTATTCTGGGCAAACAACTCCCTGCCCATCCATGCAGCCTGTTATGTATGAGCAGGGAGAGCAGCAATAATAACCCCCCTAGGGTTAACAGAACAGAACAAGGCAGATATCATTAATGTACATGATATTTAAGTGTAACACTTTATTCAAGATAAAGGAGTCTGATTAGCAAGGAATATCAGAAAGCCAAGTCCTGACTGTGGCTAAAGGAGGAGCTGGGGATGGAGGAGGGTAATTTGCTCCTGAGCAAGCTGAAAAGCTGCTGAATAATACTGAATAGAGCTTATATAGGAATGCCGCGATAGGTGTCATATTCCTATAGGTAGATGTGATCAGCTGAGAATCAGCTGATGCAAGCTTGACTCACGTGACCTGCCAGAACGCTAACGCTTAATTTGTGGTTCAGTGTTTCAGTCAGAAGAATCACAAATGGAGCCTCCAGTTTCTTTTCACTTTTACACTGTTGAGTCTGTTCTGGACTTGAGTAGATGAAGAAATGAGAAACATTCTCAAAAAAAGTTAATTACATACTTGAACAAGTATGATCTTCACTCACTACCAACTGAAAAAATCTAATACATTTGTACCATGAAAACTGTATGTGTAAGAGCACAGATCATCTCCAGACTCACTATTTTGAACAATGTCCTGCATCTTCTTCCAGACTCTGAAGGGCAGGTTGCCCAAGTAACGTGGCACACGAATCAAAGCTCCAGAAGGCGTTTGTGGATCTGGCTGTGATGAGATCTGGACTCTGGAAGAACATTCAGGAGTCAGAACTGCAGTGGTTTTGGCTTCAGAAGCAGAGAGACCAGAAACACCAGCAGATCACTCACCTTTCCATTGAGACTGGAAACTCCTGCAGAACAAACACACAATTTATCATCAAGAACCCAATCAATCAATCAATCAATCAATGCATGATCTGAAATCAGACCTTTAGAAAGTAGACCCCATTGGCTTTCATCATCTCCTCTGTGTCTTTGATTGTGTGTGAAAGAGCTGAGATGTGTCTGTTGATCTCCTCCAGCTTCTCCTTCATCATCTGCTTCTTCTCCTTCTCTTCCTCACTCAGTGCAGTAATGGTAGCTTCTTCTTCATCTCTGAGAAACTGATGAAGCTTTTCAAACTGCAGTTTAATCTGATGCTCTGTGTGCTCAGCTTGAGACTGCAAATCAAATCACATTCACTTCAATCATCTTAATCAACACACATCAACACTTCACATCATTAATGTCTGATAAACTCGGATAATGATATATAACAGAACCAGAGCCAAATAGCTGCTTATTTACAACATCATAAATGGGAATTTATTATATAAAAAATAACAATCCCAATTGCATATACTGATCCTACATCTGTAATTAAAATGACTCCTTATTGTTACCTCACCTTAATGTGTTGAACTGTTTTTTCAAACTCTCTTTTCAGTTTTTCATTGTGTTTAAGTTTCTCTTGTAAAGACTTCAGTGCTTTACTGAGTTCCTCCTAGAATTGAACACAACACACAAAACACCAGCTGCTTAGAGGATACAGTGCTATGGAAAAGTATTTAATTCCACAAACTAAGTTGAGACATAAATCAAAATCTAGCACAAAACAAAGGCAACCAAAAGGTACTACTAAATACAGTTTGTAAATGACAATATTATTTATTTAACTTAAAAAGTTATTCAAAATGTATTTGCCCCCATAGTTTCTAATTCCCCAAATAAATAAAACTCAATTTATAATGGGGTTAAAACAAAACCAGTCCTGATCACTGCCAAACCTGTTCAATCAAATCAACACTTAAACATAACTTTTTCAACAGCATGAAGTTGGCTAAAATGTCTTAAACAGTAACACAATGCCAAAGGTGAAAGAAACTCCAGAAATGACGAGGAAGAAGGTGATTGAAATACATCAGTCTTTGAAGGGTTACAAAGCTCTTGGCCAGAAATAAAACAAATTCTAAGTTAACCAAAAATAAAATATCAACAGGTACAGATGTTTCCCAACAGCACAGCAGTAATGACTTTATGAATTTCTTTACTTGCAAGATATAACAAAATAAAAACCATGCAACCGCCTGCTATCGTATTGTGCATTGTGCCAGACACTGTGGGTACTGTATCTCCAAAGGAACAATTTAATTCCTCCCTTACTTTAGGAGAGGAAGAACTGTCTGAACTTGTAAAGTCATCTAAATCAACAACATGTATATTGGAACCTATACCTACCAAACTATAAAAATAGATGTTTCCAGAAGTCGTAGAACCTCCTTTTAACTTTATAAACTCTTAATTGTTATTACGACATGTACCAAAAACCTTCAGGCTAGCCTCTTATCGTCTGATCATGGTTGTTTCTCTTTATCAATGATCCCTCTAAGCTGTGCGGCAATTGCGGCAACATACACTTTTAGGGTGGAGGGAGACAGCCTTCGCTCCAACCCCTCCTGGAGGAAGGAAAGCTCAGCTCTGATCGGGTATCTCCAGTGCTCTTGCCGAAGTGATGGTGTCTACCACCGCCTGGGGTAGATCACCTAGGACCTCCGTGTCCCATCTAGAGACCACACGTAGAGGTTCCAGATATCTGGATGCGGGTGCCAAAGGGTGCCCGTCTCTGAGAAAGTAGGTCCTTCCTCAGAGGAATGCACCATGGAGGGGCTGCCGTGAGGAGCATCAGTTCTGGGAACCAGGTCCAGTTGGGCCAGTAAGGCGCAACTAGCAGAACCTGCTCCTTGTCCTCCCTGACCTTGCACAGTGTCTGTGCAAGTAGGCTCACTGGGGGAAACGCATATTTGCATAGGCCCCGGGGGCCAGCTGTGCATCAGTGCATCCACTCAGAGGGTCTCCCCGGTCAGGCAATAGAACAACTGGCAATGGGATGTGTCTGGAGAGGCAAACAGGTCTACCTGTGCGGCTCCGAAGTGTCTCCATATCAGCTGGACCTTATGGGGATGGAGTCTCCATTCTCCCGGAAGCGCAGGCTGTTGTGAGAGCTCGTTGGCTGTACGATTGAGCAGGCCCAGAGTATAAATGGCACGAAGTGATCTCAGATGCTTCTGACTCCATAGGAGCAGATGGCGGGTAAGTTGCGACATACGACGGGAGCGTAGACCACCTTGATGGTTGATGTACGCAACGGTCACAGTGTTGTTTGTACAGACCAGTAGGTGCTTGCCCCGTAGCAGCATTTTGAAGTGGCCCAGTGCAAGGCGTACTGCAAGCAACTCGAGGCAATTGATATGCCAATTCAGATGGGGACCCATCGAAATACCCGAAGCTGCATGCCCATTGTACGTGGCACCCCAGCCTGTGGTGGAGGCATTCGTGAACACAACAGCATGCCTGGACACCTGTACTAGGGGAGCTCCTGCCCATAGAAATGCAGGGTCTGATCATGGGCTGAAAGCTTGGTGACAGGCCGGAGTAATTGTCACTCGGTGCATGCCGCGTTGCCACGCCCATCTCGGGACTCGGCTGTGAAGCCAGTGCTGAAGCGGCCTCATATGAAGCAGTCTGAGCGGTGTTACTGTGGCTGTGGATGCCATATTTCGCAGGATCCTCTGAAATAGTTTCAGTGGGGCCGCTGTCCTGCCCTTGAGAGAATTCAAGTAGTTCAGCACCGAACAAACACGTTCCTCTGTGAGGCGTGCTGTCAGGTTGACCGAGTCCAACTCCAAGAAAAGAGATCCTCTGCACAGGGGAGAGTTTGCTCTTTTCCCAGTTGACCCAAGGTCCCAGTTGGCTAAGGTGACTGAGCACCATGTCCCTGTGTTTGCACAACTGACCTCACGACTGAGCCAGAATGAGCCAGTCGTCGAGATAGTTCCTTCGTGAAGATGTGGGGTGACAAGGACAGCCTGAAGGGGAGGACCTTGTACTGATATGCCCGTCCCTCGAACGCAAAGCAGAGAAATGGCCTGTGCCAAGACATGAAAGTAAGCGTCCTTCAGGTCAATGGCTGTAAATCAATCTTGGGGACAGATGCATTTGAAAATGCGTTTCTGCATCAACATTTTGAATGGTAGCTTGTGAAGGGTCCGGTTTAAAACTCGCAGGTCCAAGATTGGTCTTAACTCACCGCCTTTCTTGGGTACAATGAAATAAGGGCTGTAAAACCCTGACCTCATATCGGCTGGAGGGACCGTCTCTATCGTGTCCTTCGCCAGCAGGACTGCGATTTCTGCCCGTAAGACAGAAGCACCGCTGGTCAGCACAGAGGTGAACTGGATGCCCCTGAACTTGGGGGGACGCCGGGCAAACTGAATCGCATAGCTGAGTCTGATGGTCCGAATGAGCCAGCAAGACGTGCTGGGGAGCTCTAGCCAGGCTCCCAGAGACCATACAAGCGGGACCAGAGGAACCACAGATGTACCCATGGTGGGACAATGTGGTGGAGGACAGGGACCCGACTTGGAAGGCATAGCATCTCGAGGTGGGGTGAAGGTGTGCAGTGCAACACCTACCTGGCTCCAGTGTTGGGCAGGGGGCATGGGAGAAGGCATGGAATTCTCAAACTGGCCCCTGCTGCCCACTGGCGATAGGAGAGGGGGATGAGGCTGGCCAGGCATAGCGTGACACGTCATCCGCACCCTTTTGGACCCCAGATATAGTGGAAACTGCTCTTTTTTTTAATGGTTTGGGGAACAAAAAGGAAACAAAAGATTCTCCACCCGGTCCTCCTCCAGGGGAGGGAGTGGTGTGGTCACCATCTCCCGAACAGCTGTTCCCTCCATCTCTGGGTTGCCCGTCTCAGGGCCGCTTGCACTTCCACTTGCCGCCTGGTATGGCAGGGGCTGGGATGGGCGGTGCCGCACCCCTGCGGCCAGCTCCCCACTGTGGCCTTGGTGGACGCTGCTGCTGAGGCTGAGCAGGGGAGGAGGAAGCCGCAGGGGGGGTGCCCTTGGCGCCGAGCAGGTGGAGCAGCTGCAGCCGGCGGGGTGAAAGAAGCAGTGGGCCGCCGGGGCAGGATATGCTTGATTGCCTCCGTCTGCTTCTGGGCAGCCGAGAACTGCTGGGCAAAGCGCTCGACTGCATTGCTGAATAGGCCGGCCTGGGAGATAGGGGAGTCGAGAAAACTATATTTGTCGGTCTCCCGCATATCCACTAGGTTCAGCCAGACACGTGGCCATCGTCTGACCATGGAGCGCGCAATGACTTCCGTTGCTCTCAGGGCGAGGTCCGTCACTGTGCACAGCTCCTGCATCAACCCTGGGTCAGAACTACCCTCGTGCAACTCCTTTAGTGCCTTGGCCTGGTATACCTGCAGGAGTGCCATGGCATGCAGGGTGGAGGCAGCCTGTCCAGCGGCTCCGTAAGCCTTGACCATAAGAACGGACGAGAACTTACAGGCCTTGGATGGGAGATGCAGGTTACCCCTCCAGGTGGAAGTGCTCCTTGAACACTATTGCATCGCAACCGCGCACTCCACCGGGGGGATCTCTGCGTATCCCCTGGCCATCCCACCATCGAGGGTAGTGAGGGAGGAGGAGGCACCAGACCGGTTTTGGGCAGAAAAATGTCCCGTCCATGACCTTGTTACCTCCTCATGCACTTCCGGGAAGAATGGCACTGAGGCGGGGGCTGAGAACCAGCCCGGGCCGCCCTGAGATACCAGTCGTCTAACGTTGATGGCTCATGACACGGTGCCTCTCTCCACTTGAGCCCGACCGCCTTGTCAGCCCGGGAAAGCATAGCTGTCAATTCTGGGTCAGGCTCGGGCAACGCTACTCTCCCCAAAGGGGGTAACGCAGCCGAGTCCTCATCCCCAGACTCCAGCTCACCCTCCGATGCCGCAATCAACATCTGGTCATCTGGAGGAGCACCGAATGAAATAATGAGGTATCATATTGATCACAAGTTTAATGTGGACTCAGTACTCAGACCATTGTTTTTCATGTTGCCATTGTCACTCCTAGGAGATATCATTAAGCAGCCTGGAGTTTTCACTGTTATACTAACGATACCCAGCTCTATATTTTCTCAAGGCCAGATGAAACATACCAATTTGCAAAAGTCACAAAATGCATAATTGATATAAAAAAAAGATTGACTAGTAACTTCTTACTACTAAACTCAGAAAAAAACAGAGGTTTTGATTATTGAACCTAAAAACTCACATGCTTAAAGGCAAAATATGTAAGATTTTTTAATTAAAATATCCAAAAACCACTAGAACAGTGTTATATATTTTGCTGACTTGTGTACTTACATTATCCCAGATGTTTCGAAGAATGTTTAAATACAGATAAATAAGCAATTTTAACTAGTGACACGGACCGTGTCCATAATGTCATTGTGTCGCCTGCCAATGACGTCATACACCCTAGATTTCCAGTTTTGTAGAAAACATGGAAACACCAAAGACTCTTTAATATGCTATGCATTTTATTAGACAGGTGATGACCGCACAGAGTAGCATTATAACAGAACGTTTAAAATGTATCTAGTGTAAAGAAATTTAACTCTTTTATTTTAGTTTAGGTTTTCAGAGGGGGAATCGAATCTGAAGATTCAAGATCAACCTGATTGAACTGATTCCAAAATTTATAGTTTACACTTTATCAACGGTCGTCCAGCGAGACGTTAACATCAGTATATCTCATCAATTTGAATATTTGTACTATCTCTGGCCAAAGGCTAATACATGCTTTTGATCATTTATAAGCTACGAGCTAGGTAACAAAGGATCTGGGCAGAGTTTAGACTTTAAAATTACACGACACAAGACAATACTTCTTTATAAATGAAACAACAGGTTATTCACTATTCTAGATTACATTGAACTAAACTAATGAAAACACACACACACATACACACAAAAGGTTCAGGAAATCAGTAACGGAGTTCTGAGGAAGTCCCAAAATTCTAGTAAGCTACTAGTTCTTTAACTTGCAACCTGAGAGAATCACAAAGCAGAGATTTGTCTTATCATTACTGCTTAATTAGTTCAGCATCGATTTCAGCAGATAGAAGACTTTGTTTGTTACTTCCGTTTGCGCTGGAAAGCTGAACTGAGTTTTCCTTGTTGGCTGCTTGAGGGAATCCCAGCGTCGTTTGAATGACGTAGTTTCTGGGGATGCCCTCCTGATGAATGGGGTTTCCTGGTGACGCAGAGGCTTTGGCAGTTCTTCTGAAAGAGTCTGAGTTTATAAGACTTTAGGCTTTTGAAGATCTCTGACAGTCACGAAGTTTCAACGAAATCTTTGAGTTCTGGAGTCTCGCTCACATGATGTTACAGCATGTGAGCGCTTTGCAGCGCGGTCACCAAGGCGAAAAGCCAAAGATCTAGAGAGAGAGAGAGAGAGCAAGCCACAAGGGCGTTGTGTCCATTTTTAAGCAGGCTGATTTTTGTCCACCCCCTGCCGATTGTTCCAATCAGATATTGGCTCCGGGGCTTAGCCATGCCCCATACTGCTCCTTTATCATGCATGGATCACATGCTTCCCGTGGGGAGTATTTCTGCAAGTTTTAATAACTTATTATAAAGTGTCGTACAACACACACTGTTCAAAATAACACATTTTCATTCATTTCACTGTTCTGGAAATAAGACAAGCTTTCGTTCAACATCAAACAACAGGTCTCTGGCATACACGTTAATAACCTTAACTACTAAAAAGGGTTATAAAGCATTGATTAAACTTCATAGGTTACAATAAACACATCATGCATAGAAAGGCACAAAACATATTATTTGTGAATATAGTTGCCCTTTTATACTTTTAAATTTTTTTAAATGATTGTCTTTCAAAATCGTCATGCAAGGTACTGTTTCTTTTGTTGTAAGAAAAGAGGGTCAGTTGGGTTTCAGAAAGGGCAGGAAGCAGGTGGTCAAGAGTCATGTGATAGTCACGTATAGATCCAGTGTTTGCAGGCCTGAGGTTAATTTACTCGTCCTTATACTTTTAAATTTTTTTAAATGATTGTCTTTCAAAATCGTCATGCAAGGTACTGTTTCTTTTGTTGTAAGAAAAGAGGGTCAGTTGGGTTTCAGAAAGGGCAGGAAGCAGGTGGTCAAGAGTCATGTGATAGTCACGTATAGATCCAGTGTTTGCAGGCCTGAGGTTAATTTACTCGTCCTTTTCCTGTTGGATATAATAGTTCCATACATTGTGCGATCACAAGGTATCTCTCAACTATATGTTGTGAAAGAACTTTTTAGTTCTCGATACAAAAAGATCTCTGTTGTCTCCTGATGTGGATTAGTTTAGACCTCGTGATGAGTTGATTCAATGGCATATCCGTGTCTGTTCATGATAGAAATCCTACACTAGTATGATAAAAACAGCGCTGCTTACATCCGCTGCTTTCCGGAAGCTTTCAGCTTTCAGCAGCCTTGTTTTGCTTTGACGGTTTTCCGCCTCACTCTGCTTCATACTACGATGCTAATAAATCTTTAATACATTAGCTCATCCATGATCATGATTTCTGCCCGAGTCCCAACGGATTGCTTCGGCGGTGGGGATGAAGACGACAACTCCAATAATTCCACACTCAGTCACGGCGTCATCTAACTACGCCTTTGTTTCTTTGTTTGTTGTGAATACACGCCCTCTAGTGGCAAAAAATTACATATTGTGCCTTTAACTCTTTCTAATTCTCGAAGGATGTTCTGTTAAGTCCTCATCATCAGTTGAACTTAGGTGTGTTATTTGATAGCAATCTGTCATCTGAAGGCCATATATCTAGCATTTGTGAAACCATTTTTCCATCTTAAAAATATCTCTAAATTAATACATATGTTGTCAATGTCTAATGCTGAAAAGTTAATCCATGCATGCATGACCTCACAGCTAAATTATTGTACTGTATTACTGGATGGTTGACATGCAGGCCAAATAAACTCCAGCTGGTTCAAAATGCATCAGCCAGAGTTCTCACTAGAAGGAAAAAATCTGTTCATACTGTATATTAGCCTGGTTCTGTCAACACTGCACTGGTGCCCTAATAAACATTGTATAATTTTTTTTAATTCTACTTAATTTAAGTAATTCTACTTTTAATTACTTATAAAGCACTGGTTTAGCTCCTGTCACAGATATATTCAGTTTGTTTTCGCTATCATGGTCTTTGCTTCATTCGTCACATGTGTTTCTTTGTTTGATTTTTCCACCACTCCTGGTCACCGTCATAATGAGTTCACTGTTTTCAGCTGTGTTTGATTGATTACCTCATTTGTAGTCACTCCTTAAGTTGTACCTTCCTTTCATTCTGTGTCAGGTCACTGTTGTGTTAAGTGTGTTTTGCTTTTGCCTGTTTGCCTGCTTGTTGGAATAGTATTATTAAACTTTGTGTTTTGGAATGTAATTCATCGTCTTCATCTCTCTTCCTGCATTCACCCATGACAGATGACCGGATTTGCTGTAGTGGCTCGTATGAGTCATGATTTTGTCACCTACATGAAGGACTTTTGCCATCTAGCCTTTATTGAAAAAAAGTCATTGTTTTGGATCGGGGCTAATTATTACCATCCCGTTGACTTCCCAGACGCTTCTGGACTTAACTGGAGAGATGCCATCATTAGGTGCCTGAAGAGTGTCTTTTCCAGTCCAGAGCCGGAATCACCCCCATCGACCAGGAAGAATTTGTGTGAGCCCCCTGCAGATGGAGAGCTACAGCCTGCTGAGATGCGTCAGCCTTCGCCCAAGGAGAAGAGGACAGTGCTGACCCTCGCCCCAGAAGAGGAGGCCCACAGTGAGTCTGACCAGAAGTGTGAGTCTGCAACATCAGAGGATGAGGGAGTAGTAAATGTGGACCATGGGGACTGGCTGACTGACTGGGAAACAGAAGCATTGTCTCCCACCCTATCCCACCTGGTACCTTCATCATTGCTGTTTCTAGACAGTATTACAAACTGTATTGACTATTAATTATTAATTTCATCAATCTGCATGGACTGTGTGATACTTACTGTTATCCTATCAAGATTTTTATCGTCACGATCGCCACAAAGCTCAGCCTGTTTTGTATCCCTGCCACTGCCAGATGTTTACAACTTTGGGCCATCTCCAGGGATGCCCTGCTGTGATGGTGAGCCACAGACCGTGCAAGGTCATGCAACCACCAGCAGCATCTGTGCAAGAGGATCCTGCGGCTCTGCCTCTGGCCTTTGATCCTTCGCTCCTTCTCGGTCGACCTGTCTGCTCCGCCTTGGCTCCCTCCCACCTTTGGCTCCACCAGAGACCCTCGGCCTTGTGGCTCCAACAGGTTCCCTTGTTCCACCGGCTCCCCTTGGTCAATCGTCACTCTACTTCCACCACGGACTTATGGGCCGTTTACTGTGCTCTGACCCTCCACCCCTATGGCTGCAGTTTTCTCCCTCCCTTCAGCATCACCCGTGTCCTCCGTCACACTGACTCTGCCTCAGCCCTCGAGTACTCTGGCTCTGCCTCCGATGCTCGTGACGAGCATGGAACCACCTAGGTCTCCAGCACCAGTGATGTTGCTCCGTTTTATCAAACTTCTGTCTGTGCATATGGATCCATCGGCCTTGTCTCCTGCTGTTGTCCCCCAGCTGTTGTCAGCCACTACACCATCTTGGCTCCTCCCTTCCTCGACTCCTCTGTCGGCTGTCATCACTGCTGGGCTCTGGGTTTGCGCCTTTTGCCACCATCGCCGCCAGAGAATCATCGTTGCCCACTAGCCGCTCTTCCTCAGTCACCGCCTCCTGTCACCATCTCTTCACCACATCCTCGTCTACCTCCAAAACCCCCTCCATCCCTCCCTCTTCTATCATTTATTATGGTGTGAGGTCGTGCCTTGCCCGAGGGGGGTGTACTGTCACAGTTATGTTCAGTTTGTTTCTGACTCTGCCTCAGCCCTCGAGTACTCTGGCTCTGCCTCCGATGCTCGTCACCATGGAACCACCTAGGTCTCCAGCACCAGTGATGTTGCTCCGTTTTATCAACCTTCTGTCTGTGCATATGGATCCATCGGCCTTGTCTCCTGCTGTTGTCCCCCAGCTGTTGTCAGCCACTACACCATCTTGGCTCCTCCCTTCCTCGACTCCTCTGTCGGCTGTCATCACTGCTGGGCTCTGGGTTTGCGCCTTTTGCCACCATCGCCGCCAGAGAATCATCGTTGCCCACTAGCCGCTCTTCCTCAGTCACCGCCTCCTGTCACCATCTCTTCACCACATCCTCGTCTACCTCCAAAACCCCCTCCATCCCTCCCTCTTCTATCATTTATTATGGTGTGAGGTCGTGCCTTGCCCGAGGGGGGTGTACTGTCACAGTTATGTTCAGTTTGTTTCAGTTATCATTGACTTTATTTGTTTTCATTCATCACATGTTACTTTGTTTGATTTTCCTGCCATTCCTTGTTACCATGGTGATCGTCATTATGAATTTGTCGTTTTCATCTTTCACCCATGACAGTTCCCCAGTATTTGAGTGAGCTTCTGTCACATTACAGTCCCTTGTAAGACCCCAAATTATCTCCCCATGAAACCAAACGTCAGGAACTCACAAAAACAGTTGCCATGCAATAAAACTAATCTGGAGAGGAGATCTCCAAAGAGAGCAAATGACGCCACCATGCCAAAATTTATATCCTTGCTCATTTACGACCCCCTCTCCCTTTTCTCCCCAAAAAGGCTTCACTGAACGTTCACTAAGAATGTCCATATACCACATGTGTTGTATCTTGTGATCTGTTGTTTTTCCCCTTCATGTTTAGTATTAATCTGAAGGTCTCCGTGCGATTGGTAAAATGGTCTCAATTTTACAGCAGTCACATATATTATGAGAAAGATTGAAAACTTGAATTGTGTTCTGCTGCTGAGGGGTGTCTCCCTTAACGTGTGGTCAGAGTATTTTCCTATTTGCGGCCAGATGTGCCCTCGGGTCACGAGATCCTAACAAACCAAAATATCTTTTATGTTTCTACAACTGATTTGAAGATTTTTTTGTTCTTGTCTGGATAGGAGCAAAGTAGCATTATAGTAATTTGGGATTATGTAACCAGAAAACACCTACACTTTGTGTGAGCCTCTGGAGCTCTGCATCCAAATCTCTTTGACATGATACATTTTTACCTGACAAATAAAATGTTATATTTGATTTGTTCTGAGCTCTTCTGAAATTATTTCTAGTAGATTAAAGTGCAGTCTGCTGTTTCCGCAAATCTGCGTCCAGGATAGATCAAGTGAATTTCTGTGCGACACCGGGTCCTTAATGAACAAATAATTGAAAGTATGGGATATTCAAAATAGAAAAATGTCTAAATTAATACATAATTGATATTTGTGATCAGTTTTTAATTAGAAATACAATCACTTGAAACTGGAGTCATTAAACACGGAGCTAGACTAAAATTGAAACTAAATCTTGATAAATTAAGTGAACTTTGCAGAAGCGCAAGTAACCGTCTGAACATGCAGGAAACCTTCAACCACCATTGGATTCTGTTGTTGGGCCAGTTTGGGTGGTCCTTACACCCTCATGCCCATTATGCTCTTATTTAGCACCCAAACTCTGGAACAGTCTTCCTAGCATTATTCGGGAGGCAGGCATACTCTGGCAGTTTAAATCTAGATTAAAGACACTTTTTGCCTTAGCATACACAAATGTACAAACACAACTATACAATGAAACTCCCTATAAAGGGACATTAGGCTGCATTAATTAGAGCATCTGGAATCAGGGACATTTCCCAATAACAATGTCCCTGGTTACATCATAAGAAGAACTGCATCTACACGCATGTTAGTCTGTCTCTTCTATATTCTGAGGTTGACAGTCAGATGCATCCAGTCCCTATCCAGACCAGATGGTAGAGCTGCTCCCGTGAGTGTCCACAACACTGCCTTTCACAATCAGTAAAGACCTTGATGAGACGAGTTACCAGATACTCTACAGAAGAGAACTGGTCCCCAACTGAACCTAGTTTCTCGCAAGTTTTTTTTTTTCCCCATCCCATCACCTGATGGAGTTTGGGTTCCTTGCCACTGTCGCCTTTGGCTTGCTTAGCTGAGGTCGGTAGAGCAGCTTTATAGTTAGGGATGTGCATCTCCATAACTGAGGCCGATGCGATACGCATCTCGATGCATAGCCAACGATATGATACGATACATTGAAGATACATATAAAGTAGCTAGCGATGCGATGCAATACACCCCTAATGCGATGCAGTGCGATCCGATTTCAATTCGATCGGATTCAACAATACGATTCGATGCAATGGAAAAATTTATTTGGTTCAGACAGACAGCAAATCATAAATTAACTTGTGTCTTCTGACTTCTAACGCCTTGAGGCCTGTTTCATAAAACAAGTTTACCAAATAGGCCAGCCTTATTTCAGTTAGCATGACTCACTGTCAAATGATTTGGTTCCATAAAACAAATTTAAGAAAGATCAAAATCAGTCACTGTGGCAACTTATGCTGGAAAGCTAACCTGGTCCAGGGCAGGCAAACTGTCAGACTAAGCTGAGCTCCTCTAACACTGAACAATAGGAATGCAATGATATTACCACTGACTCGCTCACATACTATCATAGTGTAACGAAAGTCAACTGAAGGCGAGCGTAGTGAGAACCCAAGTGCAGTTTTATTCAAACAAGGTGAAATCCAAAATCCAAACATAATCCAAACAAGATACACAGACTTGACTTGATCTGACTAGGCATGAAACAGACTCAACATGGCATGAACAGACTAGACTCACCGACAGCAGGTTACAACATCAAAGCTAGACAAAGTACAAAGGCAACATGCGGGCTATTTATATCAAGCATTGAGGGTCACATGACAAAGACAAATCAATGGGGAACAAGGCACATGACTAAAGCAACCAATGAGAACATAACACAGACAAGGGAATCACATGACTAGACAATAACCAATGAGAGCATGACACATACACAAGGCAGAGCGACATGAGGTAGGGGAATCGTGACACTAACAGCAGGAATCAAACTACAAAATAAAAGACACAAAAACAATAACATGAAACAAAACCCAAACACCACATTACACATAGCCATGCAGCCTTTTTCTCTGGTTTTATGACAGCTGTACCTTTTATAGTTAGAACAGATAGCATTAGAACTTTACAATCTAACATTGCCCTTTAAAGCATTAAAATCACTAAACTAAAAGTTAAAATCACTAAATTAAAAACTGCTATAAGAAACACACATTAAGTAGTAATTAAGTAATAAGCTTAGTAATTAGGACTGTATTAGCTTACATTTTATTTACCCATTACAATAGTCACTTTACAGTTACTGCTATCATAAGAATACACCTATATGTAGGTTTAAAATTCTACAAAAGGCACATTTAATGTCCAACAACGAATATTTTAGCAAAATGCATATTTGACTCTGCACGCTCCGTCTGTTTAGCGTGCATGTGCGCAGCAGCACTCGTTCACTTGCGTATGCCTCGCCCACTCCTGACAGCAAGCAAAATGGATATATTTGCATGACTTTCTAACATTTACAGAGGAAAAATATACTCATGACATGTCAGTTATGCACTGAGGAAAACACAACGTCTCAAATGCATTAAACAGCACAAATATATTCGCTGTTTGCCATGGTGGATCGAACTGATCCATGATCGACATTAAGGGCTGCTCAGTTTTACATACATTCTAAATCATGAACATCTTAAAGACATCTAATAGATGTCTATTTGACATCTAAAAGGAAACGTCCTATAGACGTATTGCAGATGAGCAAACTCTCTAAAAAATATGTCTTGCAGATGTAAATGCAGACGTCAAATAGACGTCTCCGAGATGTACGTGTGCTCTCAGGGTTAAGATTAAGCGTCCACAAATTAGTTAGATTGTGTGAACTTACATTGTCATTTATGGAACTGATTTAGCCCCGATTGATTTGTTAGGTTATTTCAAGTCAGATTTTGGACTTTAATCCCCGCTTTTCCTCAGGTCTCTGAAGTGTTGTTGTGATAGCCTACGTCATATTCACACACAGCGGGGATGAGAGAATGCGCTTGAGAAACAGTTTCGAGAGGAGAAATCAATCTACATATAAAATATGCACTGAGGAAAACACAACGTCTCAAATGCATTAAACAGCACAAATATATTCGCTGTTTGCCATGGTGGATCGAACTGATCCATGATCGACATTAAGGGCTGCTCAGTTTTACATACATTCTAAATCATGAACATCTTAAAGACATCTAATAGATGTCTATTTGACATCTAAAAGGAAACGTCCTATAGACGTATTGCAGATGAGCAAACTCTCTAAAAAATATGTCTTGCAGATGTAAATGCAGACGTCAAATAGACGTCTCCGAGATGTACGTGTGCTCTCAGGGTTAAGATTAAGCGTCCACAAATTAGTTAGATTGTGTGAACTTACATTGTCATTTATGGAACTGATTTAGCCCCGATTGATTTGTTAGGTTATTTCAAGTCAGATTTTGGACTTTAATCCCCGCTTTTCCTCAGGTCTCTGAAGTGTTGTTGTGATAGCCTACGTCATATTCACACACAGCGGGGATGAGAGAATGCGCTTGAGAAACAGTTTCGAGAGGAGAAATCAATCTACATATAAAATATTGGTCACTTTCTAAACAATAAAAGTGTAGCCATCCACTAGTAATTATATATAAATCAGTTTTTACCGATGCAAATATGTTAGAAACGATGCATCACGATCAAATGAACTTGTATCCGATGCACACTTTTTAAACCAATGCATCGCTTCGTTTACTTTTTTGAAACTGAACTGAACTGAATAAACTTTAAACTGACTGAATTGAAAATCACATTGCTGTATTACATTTGAAGATCTAAGACTAGTATGAGATGTACACAAAAACAAAAAATATCCATATGGGAGCAAATACTTTTTCCACAGTACATTATGCGTTATATGAAGGTGAGTAAAAATGCAGAGAGAAGAGAGAAATACTGAGTGCATGAATGCGATGATATCTGTGTTTAATGACTTATTGTTCTTTCCATATGAAAAAACAAGCATTTTGTCTTACCTTATATGATGGAACAACTTCATCGATGGGTCTGAATTTGTGATTTTCATGTTGTTGTGAATCTCTGCACACGAAACACACAGACTGTTTGTCCTCCAGACAGAAGAGTTTGAGTTTCTCACTGTGTAAACTGCAGATCTCCTCAGATCCTGATGAACGCCTCTCATTTATTTCTTTCAGTAATGACTCACACAAGTTTTTCAATGCAAGATTAAGAGGAGGATGTTGATTTGAGGATCTTCTTCTGCAGACAGGACACTCCCGAGTTTTCTTGGTTCTCCAGAACTGTTGAAGACACTCTTTACAGAAGCTGTGACTACATGATAAAATAACAGGATCCTTAAAGATTTCATGACACACAGGACAACTATAGTCATTTTGAGATTGTGATGCCATTTTCACTGTTTGAGCTCCAGCAATCTGAACTTTACTTTCACTTTCTGAAATATGGTTTTAAAAATGAATCACCATAAGTCACAAAGATCTGCTGTCTGTTTAGAAACAAACTCCTCAAAAATCCTAGAAAGTGTTTCTGTTCCGTCTCCACTGATCGCTGATTCCTTTTTGCTTTTGAGATATTGAGAAAGAAAGAAGAAATAACAAGTCAGCCTCTTCCTATTCAGTGAGTTTCTGATCACCTTTGGTGTGTTAAAATAGGTCAAAGATCAACATCAGGATATATTTAGGTTAAACTTTAACAAAATGCACTCAAAATTAACTTGCATTGAAACTTTCTCAAGAATAATGTGAGAAAACCTTAAATCAAACACAAAAGAACAATTAAAAGCACAAACATTGAAAATGAAAAGAACAAAGACAATTTTTTTTGTACAGTGCGTGCATAATTATTATGCAAGGTGATATTCTGTTCATAATTTTTAAAGCACATTTTAATAATTCCAAATCACATCAATCTTAATAACTACTATTAATTTTACATATAATGATTTATATGTTATATATGAATGTTAGGTCAATGATTCAATCACCCATTCACAAGGACAGTCACTTGCTTCGTTCCTGAATGAATCAGCTGTTTGAACGAATAGATTGAATAAATGAATCCAGGACAAAGTCGCTGGCTGCGTCCGAAACCATCTATTTCTCGAATATATAGTAGGCGAAAAGCAGTAGGCGAGTGAATAAGTATGTCCGAATCCTTAGTATTCATAAAAGAGTAGGCGAGAATTAACTGGGTGACCTACTAATTCTCGCGAGATTCAGACACGCATCTACTTAAAGTGCGTCCGAAACCACCTACTTCTCTACTACACTCTTAAAAATAAAGGTGCTTCACGATGCCATAGAAGAACCTTTTTGTCTAAATGGTTCCATAAAGAACCTTTAACATCTGAAGAACCTTTCTGTTTCACAAAAGGTTCTTCGTGGCGAAAGAAGGTTCTTCAGATTACAAAAAGGTAAGAAAGAGATGGTTCTTTAAAAAACCTTTGACTGAATGGTTATTTGTGGACCCAAAAATGGTTCTTCTATGGCATCGCTTGAAGAACCTTTTGAAGCACCTTTATTTTGAAGAATGTATATAGTAGGGGAAAAGCAGTAGGCGAGCGAATAAGTATGTCCGAAACCTCAGTATTCATAAAAGAGTAGTCGAGAAGTTCCCGGATGTCCTACTGCTTCTGTCCAGCTTCTTGAGTGCTCGTCGATGGATACTTTTCTATCCCAGGAGGCCACGCGAGAGGATACATCATAAAGAAGAAGAAGAGGATGCGTCATAATCGAACATGGCAGAAAATTTGAATGAGGGTGTTTACAAATGTATGTATTACAAACCAAAAACACGGTTCCTTATTTTAAATTTGCATTTGTTGAACTACTTTGGAGCAAATTGTTGAAAGTGTAAAGATGCTAAATGGGATAGTATAGTTGTGATGTTGCTGTAAATACACGTTTTATTATGTATAGCTAACAGGCGGGCTCCAGGAAGCACACGCACATCTCCAAAGTAGATTTCCATACATTTTAAACCATATACATCTTAAATACGATTACTAAATGTCTATTTAATATCTGGTAGGAAAATCTTCGATATGAATTTCATAGAAGTATGTCTAATAGGTCCTAGATATGAAGTAGACATCTGAGTGATGTATATGTGTGTTATTGCGTAGTACAATTCACTGTTGTCAGCACTGTTTGCAATAGATGAATGTAAGTAATGTAAATACATTTCCATAAAGTAACTAAATCAAAGTAATCTATTTTATTTGTCCATTAGTACTGTTGAAAAACTGAGGCACATTTGTGTTGGATAAAAACCTACTTAACACATCATCAACTACCTCAAAATGTAAATGTAGTTTTGAGCACACAAATCTCAGAGGTAACTTGACTCTTGTCTGGATGTTACAGGGACAGATGAGCACACACGTCTGCTTATCCGGTGGAGACCGACTAATGAAGCCCTCTTCACCAGAAAGCAGAATGCTGCCATCAAAGGCTTTGAGTGAGTATACTACAGAAATGAAAAAAATCTTTTAAATCTCAAGTTGTAGTTCATTTAAATTATTGTAATTTCAAATAGAGTTATCACAGCACTTTTCTGATTCTTGATTCCTGTGCATTTGCTGCAGAGCTTTTGTGGTGGAGCAGGACCTGCAAGGAAAGGTGATTTGTGAAAAAAAGGGAAAACCTGAAACAAAAATATAAATAAGATCATTCTGTTACTTCTAATACAGAAATCAAATGACATTGTGCTGTTAAAATGACTGTTTTTGTATTATATTTGTGCGTCTTTGCAGGATCTGAAATGTCTGCAGACTGGTGTGTGCAGTGAGGATGGAGAAGTCCACAGCAGCATCCTAGAAATGGTTTAGTGCCATGGATGAGACGCTCCATCACTCCACCTCTTACTGTCTCATCAGGACCAGATGCTGCTATGGTCTCTTTATCCTCAGTGACCCCAGAGCCAGCGAGAGCATCTAGAGAAAAACCAAAAGACACTGAGGACGTGATTTTGTCCTGCTGGCTTGTTCATACAACATCAGTCAATGAAACCTGAGTTTCAGAAGCTTTAAAAGCATCATCAAATAATGTCATGAAGCTTCTGAAAGTCAGTCTCCCATCGACTGATATTGTATGAACAGAAACCAGCAGAGGACAAACTTAACTAAAATCAACTTTTGTGTTCAGAAAAACAAAACAAAAATTGAACAGTGTGGAGGCGAGTAAATAATGACTGAATTTATGTTTGGATGAACTAACCCTTTAAACCCCCCAAATAGAAACTGTATGAAATATATGCAAGCATTTATATTATAGTAGTACCTTGAAGAAATAAACTTGAAGAAATAAGCAGCTTTATTGAGCGTTTGTGCCCAAGACACAAAAAAGGGTTTACAAAAATCACATTTACATTTATTCATTTGTCAGACACTTTTATCCGAAGTGACTTACAGTGCTCTTATTACAGGGACCCCAATCCCCCTGCAGCAACCTGGAGTAAAGAGCCTTGCTGAAGGACACACATGTTCTCCTGCTTTTATTCAGGGTTGTGTGGATCAGGAGCATCATCATGGTCTTCCTCATCCCCTCTGTGTACTCCGACAATAGCCTCGATGCCCCTTTCCCATCCATGATCAGATTCAGTCTGACTGCAGCAGTGAGGGTCGTGATGGACGGCAGAGACAGCTGAAGGTGGACACAGTGGTCAGCTGCTTCATCAGAATAAAGCTGCAGAACTGTCTCAGCTGTGTTGAGATGCAGTAGATGTGGGCTCACCGTCTGTAAATACATCATTGTTAGAACAATGTTTGAATAAAGCTTTGTTTCATGTGTCGATGACTTGTATTTATTTATTGACATGGTTACTTTTATTTTTACTCATTTATTCATGTTTCCTGTTTTCGGTAAATCAAATATAATTGTTTCATTAACTTGTGCATTAATTCATTACTTGACTGAAAATGTAGATTCACATTGGCTGCGTTTGTCTAGTGTGTAGTCATGCATAGCTATGGCATATGACAAAAATTCCATTTTGCTAATTATTGGTCAGCATTTATCATTATTATTGTTCATAAGTGTTGGGGTGGGCTAGCAATGCATTCTGGGGTAA
>NW_015506067.1:809180-818024 GCF_001515645.1 Sinocyclocheilus grahami
ATGACTTGTATTTATTTATTGTCATGGCTACTTTTATTTATTCTTTTACTCATTTATTCATGTTTCCTGTTTTCGGTAAATCAAATATAATTGTTTCATTAACTTGTGCATTAATTCATTACTTGACTGAAAATGTAGATTCACATTGGCTGCGTTTGTCTAGAGTGTAGGCATGCATAGCTATGGCTTATGACAAAAATTCCATTTTGCTAATTATTGGTCAGCATTTATCATTATTATTGTTCATAAGTGTTGGGGTGGGCTAGCAATGCATTCTGGGGTAATCTTAACTTCTAAGTAGTAATACTTACATTTTTCGAGTGTAAAATTAATAGTCTTCTCCAAAGGCGAGCTACTTTGTGCAGATATTACAAATATTGCAAACGCTGAGGAAAACTACTAGGTAGGGTTGTGGAGTTACTGATGCTATGAGGTGTTAGTGCACCTGTCCATCTTATGTTCTTTTTTTATTGATACTGCAGAACTTATAATTACAAGCTCAGGGAAAGATGGTGGTATCTTTAACAATGATCATAATGACAAAAAGCAGAAAACATAAATATAATGGGTTTGCATATATTATATGCACAGTAAAAAAGGCACAATGACAAGGTTAAATATCTTTGAATAATCATAATATTCATATAATCAATGCATCAAAATATTGCATTTGTTGTTGTTGTTTATAAGCCGGAGGGATGAAACGAGAGAAATCCAACAAGAAAAAGAGGAAAACAGTAGATTTAAGCCGGTTTTGCTTATGGATGAAAAATTTTGCACATAAAATAAAGTAGCAACATGTTCTAGAGATAACGATTTTGGGTTTTAGTAATAAATAATAATAAACTGTGGCTCATATAGGGTTAAAAATATAAAAATTTAAATCAACCCAAAATGTATTGGTTATACTACAATCACAATAAAAGGGCAGCTGTTTCTTCAACAAGTCCACAAAATAAGGAAATTTCATAAACATCAAAATATTTACAGAGAGATGACTTAAACCCGTAGCTCGTATCTGTTGCGCTTGTTATAACGTGTAGATCACATGATAATGTCAACATGGCGGATGATGCCTGCATCGAGATTTGGCTGTAGAGTACCTACTCTTTTAGCGCTCGTTAAATAAGTACTTAATAAAATTAAGTACCTATTAAGTACCTACTCATTAGGCGGTTTCGGACGCAGCCACTGACTTGCCCACACCTACTGGCCCGTTTATTTTCATTTTAAAATATCATATTAATTTAAATGCATTCATGCCACTTTTGAGTCTCTTAAACAATTTATTGTTTTAATTAAAAAAAATAAATGTTTATAAATATAAATGTATGAATTTTACATAAAATATTACACATTTAATAAGGTTAGAAAAAATGCCACTACAAAGGTGCCCATACAAATCACTTTAAGGAGTCAAATATCGCCTCATAATGTGAAGGTAAATTTTTGTCATTGATCAGAAGCTGCTCCTAATTTTTTTATTAAACACAAGTGCACATTATTAATGCTTATATTATATTATATTATCTTTTCCAAGCTATTTTTGGAAAAATCAAAAAAAGCCAATTAAAACCCCTTACATTTCCCCATAACAAAGAAAGAATTGGAAGATAAATTGCAAGGCCCCAAGAAAGCCTGTGGTGTTGACGGCATCTTGAATGAGATGCTGAAACACACAGAGCAAAATTTCAAACTAGCCATCCTGAAATTCTTCAATGATGTTCTGTGTGTAAGGTTATTTCCTGAGATCTGGAACCAGAGCCTCATCAGCCTCATTTATAAAAATGGAGACAAACTTGACCCCAACAATACCGAGGCATCTGTGTGAACAAAAACCTGGGGAAAGTTTTCTGCAGCATCTTAAACACAAGCCTTTTAGACTTCCTTATGAAACACAATGTCTTGAGTAAAAGTCAAATTGGTTTCCTCCCATAATGTCACACATCTGACCGCATCAACACAAATTTTTGCTTGTTTCATAGATTTAAAGAAAGCATCCGATTCAGTCTGGCATGATAGATTATATCTGAAACTAATTGACAGTGGAATAGGGAAGAAATTCTGTGATTTGAGCAAATCAGTGTACACAGCCAATGTGCTGACAAAATGACAGGCTGCAGCTTAAGCCCAACCTTCTTCAACATTTACATCAACCAATTGGCTAATACAATAGAAAACTCTCCTGCTCAAAGTCTCACCCTACATGACAGAAATTAAGTGTCTCTTCTATGCACACAGCCTGGTTCTCCTGTCGCCTACTAAAGAAAGGCTGCAGGACAGCCTGCATCTTCTGGAGAGTTACTGCTCGACCTGGTCCCTGAAAGTAAACCTTCAAAAAACTAAAGTCAGGATCTTTCAGAACCGCTCCAGAGCTCACACATATTCACACTATCACACAAAACCATTCAAACCGCAAAAACACATTTATCTCTGCCTAAAAATCACCTCAACAGATAACTTTACTTTGGCTGTGAAGGAGCTCACAGAGAAAGCTCAAAGGGCTTTCTATGCCATAAAAAGATAGATTAGAATTGACATTCCTATCCAAATCTGGCTCAAACTTTTCAAATCAATAATTAAACCAATTGTACAGGTACATCTCAATAAATTAGAATGTCATGGAAAAGTTCATTTATTTCAGTAATTCAACTCAAATTGTGAAACTCGTGTATTAAATAAATTCAATGCACACAGACTGAAGTAGTTTAAGTCTTTGGTTCTTTTAATTGTGATGATTTTGGCTCACATTTAACAAAAACCCACCAATTCACTATCTCAACAAATGAGAATATGGTGACATGCCAATCAGCTAATCAACTCAAAACACCTGCAAAGGTTTCCTGAGCCTTCAAAATGGCCTCTCAGTTTGGTTCACTAGGCTACACAATCATGAGGAAGACTGCTGATCTGACAGTTGTCCACAAGACAATCATTGACACCCTTCACAAGGAGCCACAAACATTCATTGCCAAAGAAGCTGGCTGTTCACAGAGTGCTGTATCCAAGCATGTTAACAGAAAGTTGAGTGGAAGGAAAAAGTGTGGAAGAAAAAGATGCACAACCAACCGAGAGAACCGCAGCCTTATGAGGATTGTCAAGCAAAATCGATTCAAGAATTTGAGTGAACTTCACAAGGAATGGACTGAGGCTGGGGTCAAGGCATCAAGAGCCACCACACACAGACATATCAAGGAATTTGGCTACAGTTGTCGTATTCCTCTTGTTAAGCCACTCCTGAACCACAGACAACGTCTTACTTCAGTCTGTGTTCATTGAATTTATTCAACACATGAGTTTCACAATTTGAGTAGAATTACTGAAATAAATTAACTTTTCCACGACATTCTAATTTACTGAGATGCACCTGTATTATATGGCAGTGAGGTGTGGGGTCCATCTATAAAATTTGACCTTGTAAATTGGGAAAAACATCCAAATAAAACGCTACATCTAGATTTCTGTAAAAGAACACTCAAAGTCAGAAGAAAAACACCAAACAATGGATGCAGGGCAGAATTAGGACAATACCCTCTCCTTCTAAATATCCAAAAAAAAGAGCCCTTAAATCATTGGTCTCAAATTCAATTCCTGGAGGGCCACAGCTCTGCACAGTTTTGCTCCAACCCTAATCAAACACACCTGATCCAGCTAATCAAGGTCTTCAGGATTACTAGAAACTTCCAAACAGGTGTGATTTTGAGCTGGAGCTGTGGCCCTCCAGGAATTGAGTTTGAGACCACTGCCTTAAATTCTGGAAACACCTAAAGACACCCCCACCACATACCATCATAAACCCTGAAACACCAAGCTGAGCTCACAGAAAAGTCCCCTCTGTCAGATAGTGCTTTTCAAATGCTTTAAAATTGATCACCCGAGTATAATATGATCCAGCAGGCCGCACTTAAAGACATTGCGGGCCGCCAGTTGCCCATCACTGATCAAAACGAATTTAAAAAATAATGCTATCTCTATTAGAATAAAGCAGCACTGATCTATGTTACATTCATATTCACATTTAAATTAATATACAAAAAACATCTCAACCAAAACTGATCTGAACTGAGCTAAATTTGATGAAAATAATTTGAGCACATAACAAAAAAACTGTTTATTAAGTATTATATTATAAAAAGGCATACAGCATGTCATGACCTGGATGACCTAAAGGTACCTAAGAAGTGTTCATACAGCGCCATCTACTGGTCATGAAATGAACAGTCTTAACGAACCAAAGCTTAGCGATTCAGTTATCCCCTGCTGGTAGATGTCGATATTACTGCCATGCGGCAAAAGGCATCTTTCTCTCTATTAGGTTGTTAGGATCATCATGCCACATCCCCAGAGGAAAGAAAAATCAAAAGTGAGATCTCTTTATCATCTTAAATATTTCTCCTAGACAGCAATGAGGTTACTTTAATATCAAATGGAGATTTTAACTTGAGTCTCCTGCTTCTCACACTTGTCTCCTGAGACAAAAACGCTGACACTCTCACAATGGTCTCATTTAAAGCTTTATGAGAGACCTCGTCATCATCACACACTGTGCTCAGATTATTCTCCTTAGCTAGAGACTCTGATGTTCACACATTTCTCTCATTTAAAGCTTTAGAAGAGATCTCATCAAAATTGCACAGTGCTCTGAACTTTCTCCTAAACTAAAGACTCTGGTGGTCTAATATTTGTCTTCTTTTTACAGTTTTTGAAGAGATCTTAACAACATCACTGTGCTCAGATCGTTCTCCTTAGCTGGAGACTTTGGATCTCTCACATTTGTCTCCTTTAAAGCTTTAGAGAAAACCTCAACAAGAACACATACTGTGCTCAGATTGTTCTCTTAAACAAAATACTCTGGTGGTCTTATATGTGTCTCCTCCAGTGTTTCAAACAAGATCTCAACAACCTCACACACTGTGCTCAGATTTTTCTCCTTAGAACTAGAGACTCTGGATCTCTCACATTTGTCTCCTTTAAACCAGGTAAACTAACTGTCTACTAATACAGTAAAGGAAAGTGAAAAAGTGACATGACATGGATTTATCCCATCCAAGTGCACGCACCCAGAGCAGTGGGCAGCCATTTATGCTGCAGGGAGCAATTGGGGGTTTGGTGCTTTGCTTAAGGGTCTCAGTCATGGTTCATTGAAGGTGGGAGGGCATTGGCCATTCACTCCTCCTACCTACAATCCCTGCTGGTATCAAGACTCAAACCCGCAAACTTTGGGTTACAAGTCCGACTCTCTAACCATTAGGCCACGAATGCTGTATGCTGTATCTATTCTACAGGCCACAAGACAGCCAGACACAGCCTATCCACCGACTCTGATACTCATACTTACCGCTAGCTCCAGATCAGCTTTTTTGAATGAATGACTTGCTCTACCTGGTGGTCTTCATCAACACCCACTTGCACCATATGCCGGTGAGCAACTATCAGCAGATGGAGATCAGGTAGCCTATCAGTATTCTACTGCTATTCCTGTACTTCCCAGATGTTCAGTGCTGAATATTCTGTCGCTGAACTTGTGGAAACGAATTTGTGAAGCGAAATAAAACAAACAGAAAATTGCCTGTCAAATATTATAGGCCGTATTTTTAAACTGACTGAATATTGAAGTGAAGGCTGGAAGGTGAATATTAGTTAATTAATGAAAAGGTGTGTGAAATGATTTGAATTGAAATATTCACATCTTAAATATACAACCATGTTGAATTTTAGCTCCTAAATATGCAAGCCCTGATAATACAATGCAATAAAATGCAAGCACTGTTAATACAATGCATGTTTGTCCCAATTAGTGCAGTTCAAAATGCAGTTTTTCAAATACATGTGTCATTATTTTTCTTCCATAGATGGCGCTGTGGCGCGGTGAGAGTGTGAACAGAGGCGAGGTCTGTGCGCCGAACACACGGCTTCAGTTCTGAGGCGTTTCATGTGTTTATGCCTGCCAAACAAACACAGGTGCGGAAATAACAGGGATTTCTGGGATTTTTGCGGGCTCCCGGTGGAAAGAGGCAGAACAAGGCGGCTCTCTGTGACACCATCTGCTGAAGTGTGTGTGTGTGTGTGTGTGTGTGTGTGTGTGACGCGGTAAATCTATGCAATGAGGGAGTGAGTGATCGGTCACCACTGAGGGTGTGACGGATTAAACAAAAAGTTCAAAACAGCGGTGACTCTGGTCACTATATGACTTTTGACCAGTGGCGATACGTACCAATTTTATTAGTTTTCTGTATCATGCTAGCATCATGCCAACTTTTTCTAATGCGCGCGCGCACACACTACTTTTCCTCTAGAAAATAAATGATAAAAATAAGGAATCAGAAGTGTTCACGTGCATTAAAATAATTAAGCTTTAAGTATAATAAAAAAAAGTATTTACACCAGTTTTGTTCCGTTAAATTATTGCAAGAGTCATAGAGTATAATTTAAAACTGTATAAAAGCATACTGAACATAAAGATTAAATCTCGTGTAACATGGCAGATATGTTTTAACACAAGAATTTCAAAAGATGTTTTCCTTTTCTTCATCAAGGTCGTAAAAACCTAAAAATATCAGATTATTTTACATTATAGGTCTATGACATGATTTTCACGATTAAAAATGACTAAAATGCTAAGTGTGAAAATAATTAACATGTGCACATATATTCAAGATGTGAGGAAAATGCATTAGTTTGTAGGCTAGTTGCAAAAAAAAAAGTATTTGCCCCTTTTGTGTCTTTAAATAATTGTCTGTTTTTTTTCTTACATTATAAGACCACCAGGAACACAAAGATTGCAACTCTAATAGCATGGCAGATGGGTTTTTTTTTACAAAAAAATTTATTTTGCTTCATCTCGGACCTTCTTATTTGTCAATGACCCCTGAATGGAGTCGTGATAATAATCATCAGACCCTCACAGATCATGTGACTGTCTTTGCAGAATCTCTGTTTCCGGCGGTGTCAGGTGTGTGTTTTGGGAGTCAACACAGCAGTTCCTGTTCTGGGTTAAAAATAACCCAGAGACTAAAATTCCTCTCTCTCTCTTTATCTTGGTTCGTCTCTGCTGGAGTGGAGCAAAAGATGGCCCAGCGGTGTGTTACACAACCTCCAAAATAAAGGCTCCTCAGTGGTTATTTACGGTCAGGAGAGCCCTCTTCATAATAACAACAATATTTGTCATCATAGGAATCTTGAGATGTGATTTGGATGTGTGATAAACCTCTTGGTATTTCACCTCAGACACTAAAGCTCTAAGTAATAAACATCTCTAAATAAATAATTAATATATATATAAACAGTGGTGTGAAAAAGTGTTGGCCCCCTTCCTTATTTTTTTGCATGTTTGTCACACTTTAATGTTTCAGATCATCAAACAAATTTAAATATTACACAAAGATAATGCAAATAAATACAAAAATGCAGTTTTTAAATGATGATTTCATTTATTAAGGGAAAAAAGCTGTCCAAACCTGCCTGGCCCTACGTGAAAAATGAATTGCCCCCTCCTGTTAAATCATGAAAGAACTGCAATAGGGCTGTCGCAATAACCACAATATCGCAATACCGCGCTATTGACGAGCAAACCGCAGAGGAATGCAAGAACCGCAGCAACCGCGATTTTTCCGTGTTTTATTTTTTCGTAAGGTTATGCCCTTCTCGTTTTACACTTCATGCATGTGGACTGAATATTAAACAAGCTAGTAATGATAACATAATGTGTACCATGCTGATTTGTACAGAGGCTCCATAGCTTTGCACTTAACAAGCCTAAACAGACAGTGAATTAGAGAGCGATTGACTGAGCGCGTGCGATTACTTGTGTCTGTCCTCCAGGCCGAGTCATATATATTTGTGAAAATTGGTTGTCATGTTCAAGGAAAGTGAAATCTCTGTCTTCGCATCGATGCATAGCTGGTCAGCTGAGCCTTCTAAAGTGGCGCTCAAAGTTAAAATGATTTCAACAGCGTGTTTCATTACGTCTCTTTGAATGAATGAATCAGCGTTTTTGAACGTGTAGTTGAATGACAGTCACGTTCCACCACCTTGTGGTGCAACTCTGTAACTGCACTGACTGACAGCCCGTCTAGAATGCGCGCAGGTGGAAAGATCAATAGATAGTCACTTGTCCAGTCAGATTAGAAAATCAGATTACAACTAGGCTAACTGTTATACATATAGGCTAACGATAGCCTAACGATCTTATTGTCAGGTTTATGTTCTGTTCAGTGGAACGTTATTTTGTCATTCTCTTCTGTTTACTTCACTTCCTGTTTCAATGCTATTTGGTTTCAGTTTCATTCATACATAAATGTATATTTATGGCGGTAAAACCGCATACCGCGCTATTGAGCCACTCAAAATTACCGCAAGGGAAATTCCCTCATCGCGACAGCCCTACCACTTATGTGGATTTTAGAAAAGTGGGCAAAGCATAACGTGCACACTTACCACCTATGTGGATTTTAGAAAGTGGGAAAAGCATAACGTGCACACACTTTAATACCGTTCTAGGGATTCTCGTGGCACCCTGAAAGAGCAGCCCATAGATAGAAATAGTGTATCCCCAAACGCTATGTCTAAGGCTATAATGCTGGAGTGGCTAGCAGTAAATCTGTAGCTGAGGGAGCAAACATCCAGCTCTCAACGAGAGGGAGCTCAACCTACAGCATGTTCCAATGGTGGAACAGCTAGCAATTATTCAGCTGAGGGAGCAACACACCCAGTTCTCAATCCGAGAAGGGGGCTCGACCTGCAGCATGTTCCAAAACTGGAACAGCTAGCAATAATTTACTTAGCTGTGGGAGCAACACACCTAGTTCTCAATCCGAGAAGGGGGCTCGACCTACAGCATGTTCC
>NW_015506067.1:819815-820140 GCF_001515645.1 Sinocyclocheilus grahami
TCATACTCACCCACCATGGTTCCCGCGTCGGAGCTCTGTCCAGAGAAGCCTCTAGACCGGACCATCAGTAAGATGGTCACTATGAAGCCATAGAACCAACCAAACCTAATACGTCCAGTATAGGAGACTATAATACAGGAAATTTCCCACCTAACCTCGGTCAGGTAGAGAGATGGTGGTTACAGGGGAATTAGGAAGGTGAAGATAAGGGCAGATGTAAGACCCCCGAAGGAAATGAGAAGACACTGAGGTATCACTCTGATCTGGACAAAAGCGCTGACGCCCTGTCTGGATCACATCCCTTAGGTCTTTTACTCACCTTCCT
>NW_015506067.1:820273-830817 GCF_001515645.1 Sinocyclocheilus grahami
CATCTCACACATAGAGAGAGCTGTCCAGCGTCTCTCTATATGGGCATCTTCTCATAACCGCTTTTGCGCATCACCTCGATGTTGGCATGACTTGTATGCTGGAATCGATGGATGCGTGAGGAAAAAACGGCCTCTTCCATTCCTTCTCAATCTTTATATGAAAAAACAGGAAGAAAGGAAGGCTCACCTGAGCTGGAGGGTTATGGCCAGAAAAATAACGTTCATCTAGATATTTCGCGACATTACTTTTTTCACCCGCTTCACGGTAAGTAAAGCCTTGCCGTGGCGTGATCCATAATTTCAAAAAGCTCATCATACGCAGGGCAGGAGGATTGGGAAGCCTCAGCTTCTTTGCCCTCCTCAGCTATTTCCTGCTTTTGCTGGGCCAATCCCAGCAGAGCAATGGCCCCTGAATCAGACAATGTTAATGAAATAACATCATCCTCCAGCGACTCACTCTCGTGCACAGCCAACGATCGCGAAAGAGAAACCCCCCTTCAAACTCATCGGCCAGATCCATCTGCGATCCCCACGAGCTCATTCCCTTCTGTGCCTCAGCAGCAGCGTGTCCTGAATCACGGGAAGCAGATGGCTGCCCCTCTTACCTCGAAAAGAGAGACAAACGAGAGCAAAGCTTTTTCCCTTGGAAAAAATGCTTGCAGTGCACGCCGATTGCCCCCTCGGACACATCGCGTGCGTGCTCTTTGCCCAAACAAACAACGCATAGATTGTGTGTGTCATCAGATGTTAAACAACATCAACACGGATGCACACATCCTTAAATGCTTTGCTAGTGCTCGCCATAATGAGATAAATAGAGATCGCTCTTACCACAGAAATGCACGCTTCAAACAAATCAGTCAATGAAGACGAAGAAGAGAATGATGTGTGCTCCCGGCGAAAGTATTCATACCCCTTCATTTTTTTTACATTTTATGTTGCTGCCTTATGATAAACTTCTTTAAATTACTTTTTTCCACATCAATCTGCACTCCATACACCATACTGACAAAGCAAAAACAGAATTGTCACAACTTCGTAAATTTATAAAAAAAAAATAAAAAACTGAAATAAGTACATTGCATAAGTATTCTATTCTAGTATAACTAAATATTTAGCTGAAGCACCTTTACAGTCTCAAGTCTTTTTTGTTTAATGCGACAAGCTTTGATCATCATCATTTGGCAATTATCTGCCATTCTTCACCTGACCTCTTCACCTCTCAAGCTCTGTCAGGTTGGATGGGGGCAGATGCACATTTTCAGGTTTCTCCAGAAATATTTGACTGGGTTCAAGCTCAGGCTCTGGCTGGGCCACTCAAGGACATTCACAGAGTTGTCTATAAGCCACTCTTGCTGTGTGCTTAGGTTCATTGTTCTGTTGGAAGGTAAACTTTCTGCCCAGTCTGAGGTTCTGAATGCTCTGGACTGGGTTTTCATTAAGGCTATCTCTATATTTTGCTGCACTGAGCGTTTCTTCTACTCTGATGAGTCCCTCAGCCTCTGCCGCTGAAAAACAGCCCCACAGCATGAGGCTGCTACCAGCACACTTTACTTTTGGGATGCTACTCTGCAGGTGATGAGCAGAGCTGGTTTCCTTCAAACATGATGCTTGGAATTGAGGTTCATCAGACCAGATAATCTCGTTTCTCACAGTTTGAGGGTCCTTTAGGTGCTTTTTTGTAAATTCCAATTTTATAAATTTTCTTTTCATGTGTCTTAACTGAAGAGAGGATTGAGTTTGGCCACACCACCATAAAGACTGGATTGGTGGAGTGTTGCAGTGATGTTTGTCCTTCTGTAGTTGTCCCCCATCTCCACATATGATCATTGCTCATATGTGGAGCTCAACTAGAGTGACCATCAGGTTCTTGATCACCACACTAACCAAAGCCCTTCTCCATCAATTGCTCAGTTTGGCCATGAGACCAGCTCTAGGAAGAGTCCTGGTTGTTTCGAACATCTTCCATTAAGGGTAACAGAGACTACATGACCCTTCAATGAAGCAGATTTTTTTTCAGAACTCTTCCCCAGATGTGTGGCTTGACGCAAACCTGTTTCTGAGCTCTACAGGCAGTTCTTTTGACCTCAGGGCTTGGTTTTTGCTCTGACATGCATTATCAGCTGTTAGACTTTTAATTAAGATGTGTGCTTTTCCAAATCATACCCATTCAATTGAATTTGCTACAGGTTAACTTCACTCGAAGTGTAGTAACATCTACAAGCAAAATGAATGCTCCTGAGCTAAATTTCAACTGTCCCAGATGAATACTTATGCAATGGAATCATTTTAGTTTTGTATTTTGAATAAATTTGCAAAGATGTTAAAACCCTGTTTTTTTTTTTTTTTTTGCTTGACAATTATGATGTATGGAGTGTAGATTGTTGTGGAAAAAAACTATTTAAAGCAGTGACTTCTTGACATCTTGAAACATTAAATAAGGAGAATTAACAAAAAAAACTTTAAAGTTGAATTAAATAAAAAGTATTGAACATCTCGAAAAATTAAGCAGAATTAAAATAAAACAATGTATGTAATATACATTTTTTCTTAAGCTTTTAATTCTATATATTATTTTTTTTAGAGAGAAGAATTAAAAACCTAAAGTTATATACATTTCGCAACAAGTAGAATTACAATAACAAAATACATTTATACAGAATAAACATAAGACTTATGTACCGATGTGCACTTTAATTACTGAATATACAACTGTATAAATATTAATATGTATTTACATAATATACAGTGGTGTGAAAAAGTGTGGGCCCCCTTCCTGTTTTTTAAATTTTTTGCATATTTGTCACACTTAAAAGATTCAGATCATCAAACAAATTGTAATATTACACAAAGATAATGCAAGTAAATACAAAATGCAGTTTTTAAATGATTATTTATTTTATTAAGGGAAAAAAGCTGTCCAAACCTGCCTGGCCCTACGTGAAAAAGTAATTGCCCCCTAAATCTAATAACTGGTTGTGCCACGCTTTGCAGCAACAACTGCAATCAAGTGTTTGCGATAACTGGCAATGAGTCTTTCACATCGCTGTGGAGGAATTTTGGCCCACTCTTCTTTGCAGAATTGTTTTAATTCAGCCACATTGGAGGGTTTTCGAGCATGAATGGACTGTTTAAGCATCTCAATCGGAGTTAAGTCCGGACTTTGACTTGGCCACTCCAAAACCTTAATTTAGTTTTTCTTGAGCCATTCAGAGGTGGACTTGCTGGTGTGTTTGGGATCATTGTCCTGCTGCATAACCCAAGTGCGCTTGAGCTTGAGGTCACAAACTGGTATTTGTAAGTAATAATTACTTTGTACAGAGAAATTATTTTGGTGCTGAATGAATTTGTGTTTATGTGATGACTGACTCTAAACGACCTGTGTGGAAGCATTTCAGAAACGTTCTTTCCAGTTAATGACTTTCAAAAGTCTGAATGTCTTTCCTTCTGTCTCTCTGTGTTTGTACCTTTGCTCAGTCTTTCCTCAGGTTCTTACGTTCAACCTCTGGCCTCCATCTCTCACTATTTTTCCACAGACGTGTTTTTGATGGTAGTCTGTTTGATCTGGTCCTCACACTCCTCCACCCACACCTTTTTTTTCACATCACTCCATCCATCCTCCATGTGCAGCGTGTTTGTCATGCTGAGCTTTTCCACTCCTGAGGAAATGACTGAAAACATGACCTGAGAAACATCGAAAGTACATTCAAATCTGGAAATTTGGCTTTACATTTACTTTTATTTAACCTTTTTCTCTCTTCCTTTCTTTAGTTATTTTATATATATATATATATATATATATATATATATATATATGTGTGTGTGTGTGTGTGTGTGTGTGACTGTTGAATTCATCTGATCTATCTCTCCATCAGTCCTTTCATGCAGGAGATCTCTGCTTGTTTTTTGTGGCCGCGGCTCTATTAATGCTGCAAACATCACACAGCTGAGTATATTTATCTAGCCTTGCACAAAGCACACAGAGCTATGCGTGTGAAAGAGACTTTAAAGCATCCCTAATATTTTTTATTAAAACATAAGTCAATAAACAGCAGACAGCAGCTCCTCTCTGGAATGAAGTCGTTTTTATGAATGACTGCATTCATCGCTGACCACGCCCCGAATTCTCAGAACTCCGCCTCGACTAACAGACTACGCCCCTTTGGAATCCTAGTCGCAGAGCCGCGCTCTGATTGGCCGAGGGGCGGGGCTTCGGATAAAATTACAGTTCACCCGTATAAAGACTCACTGGGGTATGAAAACAAGTGTTAGAAACTTCAGTGCTTGAATCAGCGGCAACTTACATTATCGTGCTGGAATAAACGCGCCTGTTTGGATTATTAACGCTTGTCTGTGAGAGTTGAAGTGCTTTAGTCAGGTTACAGTTTCAATAAATCATCTTCCGTGGACATTGAAGGGTGTACTATGAAGATGAGGGATTTAATGTGTCTGTTGGTGCTTGTATTGATCATCTGCACGACGGTAAGTCACAAGAGTTTAATGTAAACAGTGTAAACAGCAGATTCTTATGATTAAGAATCATAATAAAATGCAGATAGAAACAGATCAGTTATCAGTCGCTTAAAATAATTGTATTATAGTATTAATAATAATAGTGTGTGTGTCTGCATATGTGTGTGTGTGTGTGTGTGTGTGTGATCTGCACACCTGAGAGTTTGACCATCCTCATGGCTTTTGCTGTTCAGAAATAGATGAGCACAGGCTCAAAATAACCAAAGCACAACAATCCAGCCCTCAATCCCGCTCCATTAACCCCGCCGGCCAGAATCGGTCAGGGAGGGTCCGAGATATGCTTTGATCTCACATCCACATATGGGTGACTCGAGAGCCCATCTCCTCTGAGTTTAAGATGCCTGGCGCGGCGGTCATTCTCAGAGGGCTTGGCTGGGTGTTTCACACTGCGATGGAGATGCCAGGGAAACAGGTGCAGCGCTATCGGAAATGATCCAATGGAAATTGGCTTTAATGGAAAAACCCTTTGGAATGTCGAAACACTTTCCCAGCGAGAAATTACATTGTGAGGTGAAAATGAATCGGGCTCATCCCATTAGCACAAAAACATCATACCGCATTCATGCAGTGTTTCTTCCCTGTTGAAAAATAAGCTGGTTAGGTATGTTTTGAAGAATGGCTGTAGCTGGTTTAAAGGGATAGTGCACCCCAAAATTAAAATTCTGTCATTAATTACTCACCCTCATGTCGTTCCAAACCCGTAAGACCTTTGTTCATCTTCGGAACACAAATTAAGATATTTTTGATGAATTCTGAGAGATCCCTGACCCTCCCATAGACAGCAAGGGTACTACCAAGATCAAGGTCTAGAAACATAGTAAGGAGATCAGTAAAATAATCCATGTGACATCAGGGGTTCACCCGTAATTTTATGACGCTAGGAGAAGAATACTTTTTGCGCAAAAGAGAAAAAAAACCTTTACTCAACAATTCGTCTCTTCTGTGTCACCAACACCTGATGTCACATGGATTATTTTACCGATCTCCTTGCTATGTTTCTGGACGTTGATGCTATTAATTACATTGCTGTCTGGAGGGTCAGAGAGCTCTCAGAATTCATCAAATATATCTTAATTTGTGTTCCAAAGATGAACGGAGGTCTTACGGGTTCAGAACGACACGAGGGTGAGTAATTAATGACAGAATTTTCATTTTTGGGGTGCACTATCATTTTAAGCTGGTCCTAAGCAACTAGGTCCTGCTCAATACCAGTTTAGGACCAGCACATGACCAGCTTAAACCAGCTCAAACCAGCAGCCATGCTTCAAAACATACCTAACCAGCATATGCTGTTTTTTTCAACAGGGTTTCTCTCTTTTCTTCTTCTTTTTTGGAATGTTCAGAGAACATTCAAAAGTAACATTCCCATAATGTTTACAGATTGTAAAATGGAATGTTCCCAAACAATGTTGTATCAAAATGTGCTCTAAGGTTGATTTTTTTAACATTCAGTTAAATGTTAAATAACCCATTAAGTTATAAAAAACATTATTTCTGAATGTTTTTTTTTTTTTTAATGTTTTAAAAAAAATGTTTTGGCTATATGAACATGAAACATTCCATCATCATAAACATTTTATCAAATTTTCTTATTTATATATATTTATATATTATTATATATATATTTAGATGTTCTCTATATTAAAAAAATTGCAAAGAATGAAAATAATTTAGTAACAATATTAGTAATGTAAAAAATGTCAATTAATCACAATTAATTGCATCCAAAATAAAAGTTTGTTTTACATAATGTAAATATTTCTTAAATATGTACATATATCTGTTTTTATATAAACATACTGCATATACAGAACACACACATACTGTATATTATATAAAAACAAATTTTAATTTTGGATGCGATTAAACCCCAAAAATTTTTTTATGGCGATAGTACTTTTTTATGATTCAATAACCATTGCAATTATCCACTTGAATAATTTTGTAAAGTATTTGTAAAAAATTGAGTAGCTTCATACCAAATCCTGATGTAAGTTTATATTTTTTTATTTTTCAATTTTATAATTTTCAAACATTATGAGCATTAGTTTTGAATGTTCTCTAAAAGTTCTGAAACAAGTAGTGAGATGTTAGTTGAACATCCAATTAAAATGTTTTTGAAAAACTTTCCATGAACAGTGTATAATGTTTTTGTGCTAAAGGATTCAGAACATTATTAAAGACCAGATAACATTGAAGCAACATTCTATTAATATTGCGAGAACCTTTCCATTATTAATAAATAATGTAATTTGTTTCAATGTAAATAAATGAACTCAGGTTTGGAACAACTTGAGTGTGAGTAAATGATGACAGATTTTTTTCAAATTATTTTTGGGTGAAGTATCCCTTTAAATATTCATAATGGTCATTTTATTTATGAAAAGTTTTTGTCTGGTAACATTAAGTTGCCCCAAGCTCAAACTGAACTCTGTATCTGTCTCTCTGACACCTGACAGGTACGAGCGAGGTGTCCTAAGGTGTGTAAGTGTCCGGTGGAGCGGCCCGTGTGCCCGCCAGGCGTCAGTGCGGTGCCAGATGGCTGCAGCTGCTGTAAGGTTTGTGCCGCCCAGCTGAACGACGACTGCCATGAAGGCAAACCCTGTGACCATCACAAGGGCCTGGAGTGTAACTATGGCAACGATGTGGCCAGTATCCATGGAATCTGCCGGGGTGAGTGAACAAAACAACTCGAGTTTAGATTTTTGGGGTCTCTAAAAATAATTGTATAGATTTAAATTAATTTGCAATAGTGTGAGTGTGTGTTTGTGTGTGTGTGTTTGTTATTAATAGTGTGTGTATGTATTTGCATATATTACAATATATGCCAATACATATTAAATTAATAAAATATTTAATTTTTACATATTTAAATACATCTGATATATGCTTTATATACAGTGGGTACGGAAAGTATTCAGACCCCCTTAAATTTTTCACTCTTATCACAATAAATTTATAATGATTTTGCATTAGCGTGTTTGTCACAGAATATGATAGTGATTATGCAAATTGATTTAATTTGATAACAAAAAATAATTTCATTTTCATTACCATAAATACAGTATATAGCGATATATTATAATGCAAATTAATTTAAATGTGTAAGTTTTGTTTGGTTATGACAAACTAAAGGCTACTAGAAATTTACAAAAATGAACAAAACATTTGATGTCCGACCCAAACGTCCTGTTTCAATAGGATATATTGTCAAAAAAACAAATGAAAACACTCTATTCTAATTTTATATTCAAAAATTATCATATTTATTGAAAATTTACCAAACCTTCCAACAATTATCATAAATAATAAATTGAATGACAAGCTGCTGAATAATGTAATTCTAACTTGGGTTACACAGGGGACTGATGTAGTTTGGTCACCCTGGGCTTCAGGGTTTATATTTATTAAGACATGCACCTTCATTTTTTTCACATACAGAGGGTATTTTGTGCACTGGGCTAGTTTCTATATTAAGGCAGTTATTTGAGTTGGACTAAAGGGGGGTTTTAGGGGGCATCTCACACACCCAAAGACGATCTGATGCTCAACAACATTGTAAACAAGTCAAAATTCCACACTGCCCTAAACATAGAGCCTCTCTCATAAAAGCAAAGGATAGAGTGTCAATCTCTGTTTAACCCCTTACTGTCACTCTATGCAGGTCATCTTTTGGATAATAATTTAATGCAAATTATTCCAAAGATGTCAAAATTAATGCCAATTTATTTAATGTTCAGATATTTTTACTGGAAAACTAACAAAATACTTAGCTAACTTTAGCTAACAAATATGTGTTTCAAGAGCGATTTGCTAACGTTATCGTTAGGTTATGAAAATGTTATTTTTGAATGTTCTCTGAACATTCAAAATGTAGTTTTTTTTATTTTTTATCTTTTGCTGTCAAAATTAGTGCGTTAACGCAGGCGATTTAGTTTTCCAATTTAACAGCATTAAAAATAGTTAACACGGTTGATACGGGACAGGGTTAGGGTTGGCCACACACACAACTGCTGCTTCTGTCTCTTTTCTTGTCAAGAATTGCATTTATTTAGATCAAACAGAATACTTTTAAGACACGCACTCCACCTCAGGGCCAGGCGCGGGTCAAATAAGTGCGGAAACGGTCAAATTGATGAGGATCTTCAGTAGAAAATCAGTGAACTGCGGTCAGATAAGATGCTGTCAGAACATATGTCAGTAAAAATGAATCTCCCTGTCCTGTCAGCCGTTATACTGTGCTCGTAGTGCGTGCTCTTCAAATGCACACACAAATAAGGCGGCACATGCTGTAGCCTGTATAATTTCATATTAAAGCGCGAATGAATCTATGAGCATGCGTGTCAGATTTACATCACATTCAGCAGCGGCAGGTCTTAAAGTAATAGCAGCCAAATAACCTAATAACCCAGCTGCTGTGATTTCTGTTAATCAAAGATCAAAAGGAAAAAAAAAGAGTAAATCAATAACTTTTGTATCTTTAAGGATTAATTTATATTTAATTTAGAATTTAGTGTTTGATAACTTTATTCAATTTCTGTATATTTCCTACTTGCTGCAGAGCACAGATAAATGTGACATTTATTATAATGGTTTTATGTGAAGATTGTTTTAAGTTCACTTAATTAGAGGTTGTTGTTTTTTAAAGTCTAATAAATGTTAAAATTGATAGCTCTCGATTATAACGTAATGTTGAATGGCTATAGTCAATTGTTAAATATTAGGAAAAAAAGAACAATTTCCTAGAGACATCAGTAGTATATCTGTGATACTCGCCTTCAGTCATAAAAAGATGCCATTAAATAAATATAAAAAATATACCATCTTTATGTTGTTTGTACATTAATTCGAAGACTGAATGTGAAATTGTTGCAATATGAAAGTATATTTAAAAACTTTAATGTTAGGTGGGATTAATTGCGATTAATCATGATTAAATTCAGAAAAAAATGTGTGATTAATTTGTAATTTTTTTTATCGATTGGCAGCACTAGTTTTAAGAAACATTATGGAAACTTTACTTTTGAATGTTCAAAGAACATTCTGAAAGGAGTATTACATTAAAAACATTTTTTTAGTAGAATATCCAACTAAAATGTTTCTGAAAAAAACATTCCTTAAACGATGTATAAATAATGTTTTTCTGCTAATGTTTTTGAACGAATATTCTATTAACGTTACTGGAAGAACCTTGAAGAAAGTTCTAAGAACATTCGCTGTTTTTTTTACAGTGACAAAAACACTCTATAATTACTAAAACTTTAACTAAAATGTAAATGTTTTATCTAATTTTAAAATCAGTTCCCTTCCCGTCTTTTCTTTGTCTTTTCAGCCAAACTGGAAGGTCGCTCTTGCGAATACAACGGCCGCATGTATCAGAATGGAGAAAACTTTCACGCGGGCTGCAAACACCAGTGCACCTGTATCGACGGGGCGGTGGGCTGCGTGCCTCTTTGCCCCACTGATATTCCTCTGGCATCACCATCCTGTCCCTCACCTCGACTGGTCAAAATCCCCGGCCAGTGCTGCCTCAGCGTGGACTGTCACGGCGAGTCCTCCGTCCTACCGCCAGTGTTCAGATGGCCGGAGCCACAGCCGCCTCCGTATCTGTTCCCTGACCTGCACACCTACAAGAAACCCCGACCAAAGCCGTTCCTCTACAAGCCCAAAGAATCCCTGAGCAACGAACTCATAGAGGTGGAGAAAAAGTGGGACAAACTGCGCAGTCGAAAGCATTTGCCAGGTGAGGGCGCTGTTCTGTGTGTCCCCACAAAATTTCGTAACTAGGACTAGAATGGAATTGTCAATAATTGTCACCAGAACTTGCATGCCAAAAGCATCCAACCAGCTCCAAAGCAGCATAAAACAGTGTGGACTAACTTGTAAATGCATGCGTATTTAAGAGGCCATTCTTTTAAAGGGGTCATATGATGCGATTTCAAGTTTTGCTTTCTCTTTGGAGTGTTACAAGCTGATTGTGCATAGATAAGATCCCTGAAGTTGCAAAGACT
>NW_015506067.1:831110-846549 GCF_001515645.1 Sinocyclocheilus grahami
CGAATGGAGGAATTATGGTATTAATGCTATCAATTCGTGTCGATAATGTATAATAGGGTAAATCCTGTATAGTGTTTTATCCTATATAGTGCTTGCATAAAGCAAGTAGTGCATACACTTATAGCTGTTATGTATCTTTGTAATTCATTGTAAGCCTCCTTTTGAAACATGCGCAAGCGCACCACCACATGCAAAATCAGTGTTTTTTTTAAACTGGTCAATTTTGAGATTTTGGGCTATTTTGCTTCCATAAAATGTCTTCTTTCAGACAAGTGGAAAGAAAACCTCTCTATTTTCTGAAGGTTTTTGCTGAGGGGTTTGTTCATACATCATTAAAGGGTTAGTTCACTCAAAAATGAACATTTTGATCTTTCAAGCTGTTTAATGCCACTCAGCGGGTGTTGCATGCATCAGTCCAAAATGAGTTAAATAAAAAGTGCCCATCCATAAAAAAGTCTCTCACACGGCTCCGGGGGGTGAACAAAGGCCTCCTGTAGCGAATCGATGCGTTTTTGTAAGAAAAATATCCATATTCAAAATGTAATAATCACTTTAATGTAGCTTGCGCCAACAGTTGTACACTGGAAGCAGCTCTGGGCTGATGACGTATGAGGTCGGCTTTGCGCATGCGCCGCTCAGAAGTTCATTGCAATACTTCAAGTTAAACTAAATGAAAATTATTTTTAAAAAGCCTAAAAATTAAATAGGCTTAGTATGTTTTAGATTTTTATTTTAAGTTAAAAAAAAATGTGATTTTCATGGTTTTAGTTTAAGTTAACTATAATAACCTTGGCTCAGGCTGTGATTGCTATCATCAATGACGTCTGTTTAGCATGTTTACATAAATCAACAATTAAAAACAGTGCAGCAGAGTGCAAGAATGTGTCCTGTGTGAATGCCCCCTTTGGCTGCCTTTGGGTTTCGGTTCAATTAACAATCAGTCCCAATGTGAGCTGTGGCGGTTCCTCCTGCATGCACTTCTGTGTGGGTGCCTGTGTTTAGGAGCCCACCGCTTCTTTTCCACAAGATCCTTGTGAACCAGCCCCACACACGGTGCCTCTGTCAGGTAGCTGTTTCCCTGCACGCCGTAATCACTTTCTCTGTGCGTCAGTGTTCCCTGTTGGCTGAATGGTGCCTGTGTACTAACTTACCCCGTCTCTCTCACTCTTTCTAGCATGCAAGCAAGCTGGACGGCAATGTGTTGTGCAGACGACAAGCTGGACGCCTTGTTCACGCAGCTGCGGGATGGGCATTTCATCTCGGGTCACCAATGAGAACGCGCAGTGCAAGCTGCTGAAGGAAACCAGACTCTGCAACATTCGTCCCTGTAGTTCTGTGGCTGTGCCTATAAAGGTAAACATACCAAGATTATCTGAAGAATCACCAAAAGATCTGCTGAAAAGACCAGTTTGTGTCTACTTGAATAGCACGAGAAATCTTCCTTGCTTCACCAAAAAAGACCAGCTTCTAAACTACATGTTTATGTTGGTGCACCAGCACCAAACTGGTACTAACAATACGAAAACATTCATTAAATTAAATCCATAAATCTAAACCATGCAATCATAATTTGGCCTTTGGCTCTTTCCAGTTTCACAATGGAAATGTTGCTCTTGCAGTGTTTTCCAATGTGCAAGTAAAATGTCTGTTTTTAACATTATTTAAAGCCTTGCTTATTGTTGAATATTATTAGGTATCAGGTATGATTCTGAATATGGAAGTAGCTTAAACAACAGCAGCAGCATACTTTAGCAGTTAACATGTCAGCATGCATGATGTAATGTAAAATTTGATTTAAATGAAGACATTTTCACTGCGGATAGTGCTGTTCTTCCTCACGATTCTTATCTTGTACTCCTAGTACAAATGTCTAAAATAAACATATGTTTACTGGAAATTCAAAATGACATAAGAATTATTGTTGTCTCAGAAAATTATCAGAATTAAGTGAGTTTATGATTAAAACAAGAACACATAATTGCCAGGAGGAAAAATCTGTTAATGCAGTAAGACTAAATACATTAATATTAAAGAAAAATGCAGTGTTGCTTCTCAAGTTAATTTATCCTGTTTTTATGATTTTAGAATTTGTATATATTTTTTTATTTATCTAAAAAAAAGAAAAGTAAAATCAAGAAGTCAATTTCAGTGGTGCACACTGCTAAAGTGATGTTTCATTGTGACTCTGTCTTAGGGTGTGTTTACACAACAACAATGTACTAACGGTAGACAATGTTGTTAAAATGATCCCTATTTACGTGTTTCTGAAAACAACTAAAAATGCTGTATTATGCATGCCAGGACAATAGTTGGCGATGTCACTTTATAAAGAAACAAGACTGATGGAACACATAATGTGTATGACATCGCCATTTTCAACAAATTTGTGGATTTGTTGTTTTCGATAAGGGTATAATTTTCAATAACTTGCACTTTGAAACCCATTTTCAAAAGTTCACATTCTCTGGCCACCAAAACACTGCTTTCACAGTCCCTGAAAGACAGCGGAGACCAGGACAACTAGATGAGCCCCAGATACAGATCCCCTGTAAAGACCTTGTCTCAGACGACCACCGGGACAAGACCACAGGAACCAGACGAGTCCTCTGCACAATGTGACTTTGCTGCAGCCTGGAATTGAACTGCTGGTTTCGTCTGGTCAGAGGAGAACTGGCCCCCCGACTGAGCCTGGTTTCTCCCAAGGTTTTTTCTCCATTCTGTCACCGATGGAGTTTTGGTTCCTTGCCGCTGTCGCCTCTGGCTTGCTTAGTTGGGGACACTTTATTTTTAGCGATATCGTTGACTTGATTGCAAAGATACTATTTAAACTGAGCTGGATGTTGACATCACTGAATTCTATGATGAACTGTCTTTAACTGAAAAATGAGTGTTTACTATTGTCATTTTGCATTATTGACACACTATTTTCCTAATTAATGCTGTTCAGTTGCTTTGACACAATCTGTATTGTTAAAAGCGCTATATAAATAAAGGTGACTTGACTTGACTTTCATGAAAATGAATGGCCAAAACGCAAAAAAACGATTCCCATTTTTAGTTGAAAATGGTGTCGCGTTATCACTGCACACTTCTTTTCTATTGCAGATGTGAGTGTAACCTGCCTTTTATTTTTATTTAACAGAAGGGGAGGAAGTGCTCTCGTACGCAGAAGTCTCCAGAGCCTCTGCGTTTGCGCTACGCTGGCTGCCGCAGCACACGCCTCTATCGGCCCAACTACTGCGGGACGTGTCTGGACGGGCGATGCTGCTCGCCCCGCCGTACACGGACGGCCCCCGTGCTCTTCGCCTGCCCCGACGGAGAGCACTTCGAGAGGGCCGTCATGTTTGTGCAGTCCTGCAAGTGCAACGACGAATGTGGCCACCTGAACGATGCGGCGCTCCCGCCCCAACGTTGGCTGTATGGCGACATGCACAAGTTTGTTGATTAACGCCTCGTTTGTCCAAAGACCCGCCCCCATGTCTTTCCCCAACCAATAGAGTAGCGTTTCGAACTGTAACTCTTGAGTAGACGCTAGGCCTAGGCCTTATTATAATGCAAATCCATGTGGAAAAAAGGGAAAATTTGGGTTTCCAATCCCTTGTGCCGAAAGCCTTAGAGTAGATGTGCTTACCGCGAGGATCCAGGATGGGATGAATCCTGGTTGTGAATATATACAATGGATTTTCTGATTGACTGGTCCTTACCATGAACAGTGATGCATTCTGGGGCACCTGCACAATCTAAATAAGAACAAAAAAACTGCCTCAGCGGGACGCTGATTAGACGCTTAAATGTGGTGGGACCGACTCTCAGCTTCACAAGGGCTGGTCTTTACTTCTTCTGTAGTGATTGCTTTGCCTTGACGTTCAAAGAACAGCCGGCAAATACGAGGGAAACTCATCGGGAAGTCGTTTTAAGCTACCCAGGGTTTGACTCAGCTGCTTGTGGACTCGATGCTGAGTTTGATGGTTTCGTGAGCCCATGACTCCGTCAACTCACTGAGGGATATTTGCCAAGTGCCGCAGCTTCCTGGCGTCAAAACGTCGGCTCCTCTGCTCCCGGCTAATTACAATCCTCTTCTTTGGGGGCAGAAAGAAACCCAGTAACCCTTTGGTTTGCAATAAAAATATGTTTAAAACACCAGCATCTGATGTAAACATGTAATTTGAAAGTAATGGGTGGGACGGTTCTTTCAAACGCTGGTCTGTAATCTACCACATGATGGCAGAGCCTCGTGCAAACGGCACTGGTGTCTGTGTTTTATAATGCAGCAGTCTCTATTTCTGCCTGGCATTGGTGCATGAACTGACGGAGGTGACGTCGCACCATCTGCCCTGAAGAATGAGAGTTTGAACAGGCTTCGAGACAAAAACCCCAAAATTTTGAAAGAGAGAAGCCATGTTGTCACTGAATAATTGTTATTTTTTGTTACATTTCGTTTGAATTCCCAATCTCAAATGAGTAAAACGGAATTTCTACATTTTACATTTCAGATGCCATGTTCTTTATAAAAGCAGTTTTTTTGAAGGAGAAATTACGTTGCGGAAAGGTGTTGACTGAATAAACTGCCAATTACATGCTGCATGCAAACTTGATGGAAAATTAACAGCGTTCTGTTGTTTCGTGTTACGCAAACTTTACTATGGATTCAGGAAACAGTCGCAACTACCTAGTTTTTAATTTTAAGTGTAATTTCGTCATGCATGGTACTTTGGTAAGAAAGCACAGGAAATTACGTACTCCAGTATCTCCTAGGCATTTTATTCCTGTCTGGCATGAAGAGTGGCGATCTTCTGGTCCCCAGTGTGCGTCTGTGGGATTTTCTTCACCCGTTTTATCGTACGGCAGGTAAAAATTAAGACTTTCTTTGACTACCAATCAAGCATTATTGCAATCAATCTGATTTAATCATAGCTGATATTTGCATGCTCTTATTAAAAACATTTTTGTACAACCTTATAGTCTCGAGTGGATTATATCAGGAAAAGACGAGCAGCCAACATGTGACACTTCAAGACAGTTGAAAATATTTACTTGGATTTGGGTCTGGTCTAAAATGATCTTGTATTACAAATTCCTCTCATTTGTTTCACCTCTTAAGAGAGGACAACCACTCACCATCCATTAAATAAACTGGCTTGTAAAAACAAGTGTGATCATTTGTTTTTGTTTTTTTATTATACTGCAGTGTAGTTCCAGCTGTAACCATTTTAACAGCCTAGTCAAACTCAGTTTACATTTTAAGTTTAACCCTCATATGGTTTGCATTTCCTTTTTACACTAATGGTATTTGGGGTCAATATGACTCCAAAATTGAGTAAATGTAAAAAATATATAAATGTTTAATCCTACAAATATATATTTGTTGTTTACTTCTCATCTATACATTAGAGCGGTGTTTTGGGAGATAAGTACTTTTGTATCTATTTACCACGAATCCTCAAATACACCATTAGCTTGCATGTTAAATATTACATTTTCATGAAAAAAAAAAAAATCACAATCTAAATTTGATTTAAGTTGTTTCTGGATATTGATCTAGGTGTTAGGTGTAGAATTATGCCATCTGCTGGTTAGAAACTTGGAGAAATGACAACTTTTTTGGGGGAAAAAAAAAAAGTGTAATGACCATATATATCCAGCAGAGGCCCATAGAGATCCATTCTTTTTCTTGGAGAAATGACAACTTTTTTGGGGGAAAAAAAAAAGTGTAATGACCATATATATCCAGCAGAGGCCCATAGAGATCCATTCTTTTTTCTGGAAGTGGCTAACTGCTACTTACAACTTTTGATATATATTTTGTAAACATATACCGAAACGTTATTTAAAAAAAAAAACAAAAAAAACATTAAAAACAGTTTCTCAAAGGTTAAATTTGTTTAAGGTATTTTGAAGTGCCCACTTTTGCAATAATGCCACAAATTTGCAGAAATGCCACACAAGTTGTCACTTTTTTTTTTTTTTTATTAAATCACTTTTTCTTCTCAATCTAAAAAGTAAAAATCTAATTTTATTTTACTTAAATGTAAATAAAAACCACAAAGACAACTTGTTTTGGAAATAAGTCAATTTCCTATTAAAAATTGACATTTTAGTCATTTGCAACCACACAAGTCTCTCAATGCATTAACCTCAAACAATGGAGGTTATGACACTGGCCTGCAAGTTTACCAAGACAAATATCTATTAAGATTAAACCATTACACTAATAGCACCTGGAAACCCATAACGAAACCGCTTTCATACAGTGACACTTCTCAGAAGACAAACACAGCCAGGTCAAGGTGTAGCATATAAAAAGATTTAATTTCATTAAAACCCAAAACAAAACATGATTTTAGGACAAAATCGTAAAACAGACAACTCGCCCGGTCCTCTGAGAGAAGCAGTAAAAACTGTGGGTTTGAGGTAAAAAGGAGGCTTTAAAAACAGAAGTTCTGCACCCCGCCGTGACCCAACAGCTGCGATTCTGGAAACATCAAGACCTTCATCTGGACTGTTCAACTGCACACAGAAGAGAGACAAACGTCACTTCAAACACGCAAGACCTCAAACACTACTCTTTCAACCAGTCCCTGTGGGTTTAAAATATTCGGCAAAAAACCAATGGGGGAACAAACTCAATGTTTGAAATTGAGAATGACGATATATCAATATATATCAGGGATAATAGTTAAAGTTTGGGGTCCAGATTAACTTCGCAATGCTTATATATTTGACAAACCCACAGATAGAGCCAAGGCTAATAACCTCAAAATATCCAATTAACTAGCCTCACTTCAATGACCACATTAATGTGGTCAGTTAATCTAGTAGTATTTGCTGTGGTATCGAAGTACTACTTCGCTTTAAGTAATAAATGGAAAGCAAGTTAAATTGCAATATTTTTCTTTTCTTGCTGATCCAAAAAAAATTCTGATCCGTGGGTCAAAAACTGTAATGTGATCCGAACCGTGAGATTTGTGATCCGTTGAACCACTAGTATTAATTCATCACACTCATCAGGTTACATTAAATTTGGAAGCAGATTATCAGAGTTCATTTCTTCATGCTCAAAACGCTTATCAGGTATAATAAGATGAGACCCAAGACTCACTGTAAGTGGAAATGTCAATCTCCTCTGGTAACTCAGCCACGTTGACCTCGAATCGGTCCTGCACGTCGTTCAGGATCTTTGCGTCCGTCTCGTCTGACACAAATGTGATGGCCAAACCCTTGGTGCCGAAGCGACCCGCACGAGCCACCTGAGAACAGGACGAGACCGTGTGAGACGTGCCACTGCAGAGATCTCAAACACTTGTGGCGACTACATGGATCCGTACCCTGTGGAGATACGTGTCGGAGTCCTCTGGCATGTCGTAGTTGAAGGCGATGTTGACCCTCTCGATATCCATTCCTCGCCCGAAAAGGTTTGTGGCCACTAGGATCCTCCTCTGAAAGTCTTTGAACTGCTGATACCGAGACAACCTGCGAGCAGAGACAAGACGAGTCTCAGCTACGTGCATTAAATAGTCAATTACATTGTTCATTTTAAGAAAAATGTTCAAGAGCTTCAAAATGAGATTAAGGAGATGAACATCATTTCAACAAGTTGTTAAATGCACTGAAGAGCTAATTACGAATGCATGAGGAAGTACAGAAATCGTTGCCAGAAAAAAAATATTACATGGGAAAATGCCATTTCTATATTCTTAGCAAGTTACATACCGAAAAGGAATTAAATGAGCATCCAATTTAAAGTGTTTGTGTCTTTAAGGATTGTAACTTTAAATCTGTGTTTCCCTGAACTGACTAAGAAAAAAAAAAAAAAGTATATAAAAAAAAATCCTTTAAGCTATTATAAGGGAGACTATTTATTTGTTGGCTGAAAATCAAAATTTGAACTCCAACCATGGACATTTGACCATCTGGTGTCAAAACATTGTTTATTTAAGCCAGGGGTTCTCAAACCTGTCCTGGATCTAGCACTGCACATTTTGTATGTCTCCCTTACCTGACACACCCAATTCATGTCTTGTAGTCTCTACTAAACAAGCTGATTAGTTGAATCAGGTGCATTAGGTAAGGAAGACATACAAAATGTGCAGGGCAGGCAGGCAGTCCACTTGCATGTCATGAGGGAAAAATAAAGTTTTTGGTAATCCTTGATTTATTTTAACTCCAGGGATGCTAATGTTTGTTTGACTATATTAGTTCCTTTTGCAGACTTCCATTGTTTTTATATCAGACTAATTATATTATCCTACCCCTAAACAAACCCTCACAGAAACCTGTGCAAAACACTAGACACAATCCATCTATATATACATAAACATGACGTGGCCAAAGTCATTTTAACACAATGTCCTCACTAGTCAACAGTCATATTTCATTACATAACAGGACATTCAGCCTAAACAAGTACACACACACCTCTCTTCCTGTGCCATTCCTCTGTGAATGGCGATGGCGGGGAAGTTCTGTTCCACCAGTAACTGTGAAAGTGCCACGCAACGCTGAACAGACTTCACAAATATCACCACCTGCAGGACAACAGCAGAATTACCCTCAAGAACATGAAGCATGCATTTGAGCTCAAGTATATACAACTATATTCTACAGGGGAAATGAGTGGCAGAGAAAGATGAACAAATGCACAGATTTGGAAAATCATGCAGTGACAAACCACAATGAAACTGGAATACATGGGGTCAGGTTTGATCAGGTTCCTCATTTGCAAGTGGCTTTGGAAACTCAAAGTGTTAAACTCACCTGGTTGAACTCCAGCACGTCGAGCAGGTCAAAGAGTTTGCGGTTCTTCTCGCTGTCCTTCAGTTTGCAGTAGTACTGCTGCAGACCGTGAAGGGTCAACTTCGTCTCATCGTCCACAAACACCTCCATCGGCTGAAAACAGACAGCAATCATCAGACAGGATGCTCTATATGCTTTAGATTAAAGCTCATTGCACACTTGAATCTGAAATTTTCGCAAGTTAAAAAATAAATACGACCTCACTTTGTCTTAATCATATTTACACACTGCCTCCATAACTTTAGTCATAAAAATTAGAATGGGGTCGATTTTCTGCATTTTTCACACCTGTACCAAACATTTTAAGAGGTGTTTTGACAATTCAGCCCCACCCTACAAGCAAACGCCAAAATCCAGAATGCCGTCTGACAAGTTAATCCACTTCGTCTCACAGCACAAAAGCACTGCACAGGTCCTTGCACACAGAGGTCTTTTTAATACGTAACCCCAGTACCGCTAGCAAAGCATGAAACTAAGCCACCGACATCCTGAACTAAACTTTTAACCCCCCCGGGATAATCCCGCAGCTCCTTGAGGTGGAACTCTCCTTCCCTCTGTACGCAACCTCATGATTGGATGGACCCAACATTTCATTTTTTCTCTTTTTAAGAAGATTTGAAAAATTACAACCTGACAATTTTACTTCTAAATGCCCAAATGGCTTAATACGTGTCCGATAACTTCCATAAAACTCACATTATACCCAAAGACTTTTTAAACCAAAACAGAATTCTTTTTTAAACTGCCATGTTTTCATCACACCGTTTTGAACATACTAAAATAACACGATGAATATTATAACTGATATACTATTAGTTTGCTAATATTTGGAATGGTTTTCATTTTAGTGGAATTTTGTTGCATGTTTGTTATTCAGTTTTAATTACTTAAACTAAGTTTTTTTTTTTTTTTTACTTTGAACAAATGTGTTAGGTTGTTAGGTTATGCATTAACGACTAACATGGCTTTTTTTTGTATTGACTTTAGTACTTCAACAAAAAATAGGTTTGAATTTTAAACTTTAAAAAAAAAAAATTTTTTTTTTTTTTTTTTATTGAATACAACTTAATCTTCATAAAATTCATCTAGTTTCCAAAGCAGCATTTCTCATTTTTGTTTAGTTTAAGAATTACTAAAGAACTACATAAATATAAGACAAATAAATATAAGTTCTGGACTCAACAAAAAGGGGGGGAAAAAAACATGCTGATAAACAAATGAGGCAAGAAAATACAACTTAATTCATAAAATTCAGCTAGTCTTCAAAGTAATATCGATGTGTCTAACACTCACGCTAGAAAATGACAAGACAGCAAATGGCACTCATTAAAGAAACAGACAGATGTTACTCACATCCTGCATGAACTTGCGGCAGACGGGCCGAATCTCTTTACTGAGGGTGGCGCTGAACATCATGCACTGCTTCTCGTGAGGGGTCAGTCTGAAGATGTCCTGAACGTCACGTCTCATATCTGACAGAGACATTATTTTAATCATCACAGACTTAGCGCAACACAGTTCTGAGCAGTTTTTGGTCAAACGCTCACCCAGCTGCTCCAGCATCTTGTCACACTCGTCCAGAACGAAGTGCTTGACGTTCTTCAGGTTGAGGGTTTTGTTTCGGACCAGGGCGAGGATTCGTCCCGGCGTGCCGACCACGATGTGAGGGCAGCTCTTCTTCAGGACCTCCTCGTCCTTCTTTATGGACATGCCACCAAAGAACACTGCCACCTTCACCGTGGGCATGTACTTGGAGAAACGCTCGTACTCCTTACTGATCTGAAACGCCAGCTCGCGCGTGTGACACATGACCAGCACAGACACCTGAATCACAGGAAAACAGTCAACTTCATCTTCTACAAGTTACAGATAAAAGAGTTATTAGGGCCACATATTGTCAAACCACCAGCATATGTATCTAACTTATGATAAAGAGTAACCAAATTACAAAACCCTTTGTGGTCAAATAAGATTTAAGGTTAATATTTGAATAATTTTCATGTAACCTGACATTAACCAACAGAGAACCATGAACATGCAGAAAAAAAAAAGTGTAACTTTTAGTAGGTGTAATGATCTTCTGCAAGTTTTATTTTAAAAGATTTATTCTAAACCGATTTAATCATTTTAATTGTTATTTCAATGACATTAAACCCACAGTGATGGTTCGGTTTCAGTCACATAACATGCAGATAAATAAAACTTAATCTTGGTTTTATTGATTGTGTTCATTTTAAATCATAACTCAGCATTTAAAATGAATGAACTGTTCGGCTAGTACACTGTCACAATACATGCACAAATAAAATTTATCCATCAAGTTTTATTTTGATCCTGGTAGAGAAAAAAAAAGCAGTTTTACATTGATAAAATATTAAAATAACACCATTCACATTTCTTTATTAATTGTATTTAGGATTTAAGTAATTTAGCACCGTTCAAACAAAACATTATTAATTTTTTTGCAAGTATTTTAAAATAATGCATTTTAATTAATTTCTACAATTAAACAGTCACTTGTTCACAACAATCTGACGTCAATTAATGGTCACAAGTTCAGTAGAAAATTGTATATATAAAAATCAATGAATTATAAATTACTAGCTTCTCTCATCAGCTCACGGAGTGAAACTCTTGAGTTTGGGAAACTCTGAGTTTAGCAATTTCAAACTAACACGGCACAGTTCTAATGGTTTGATCGCAAACCAAAACGGATATACTAACCTGTCCGTCCACCGGCTCGATCTGCTGTAGGGTAGCGAGCACAAACACGGCTGTCTTTCCCATACCGGACTTGGCCTGACACAGGATATCCATGCCGAGAATGGCCTGCGGGATGCACTCGTGCTGCACTAAAAACACACATAGGAAGTTCACTTAAGATGCTAATCAACATATATAGTTACATTAGGAGAACCAGCATCTCAGAGTCTCTAACCTTCAGACGGATGCTCAAAACCGCAGTCCACGATGGCCCTCAGCAGCTCTGGCTTCAGCAGAAAGTCTCTGAAGCCTGAGCTGTGGATGGACACGTATGAGCCCTTCACCTCCTTCTTGCCCACCGGAGCGGTGCTTTCTGGGGCTCCTTGAGGCTCATCGTCCTCTTCATAATCCAGCAGCTCGTTGTCAACATCATTCTCAGCCATTCTGGAGACAAAAGGAGTGAGAGAGCAATTAAATCACACCGTCAGACGACTCGCACGTCCATGGTTCAATGGAGGGACCACCACTGAGAAAGTGGACCAAGCCTGGAGAAGGTTAGAAAGTCTAAGTTGACATCTAACCATCAAATTAAACACACAAGACAGAAACCATGTAAACAAACCCAGAAACCTCAGACTTAGCCTCTTACCACAGACACACTTTTGAAAGTCACAAATGTACAAGAATTTGCCATTTTACAAGTACTTTGGTGGTACCAAAGAACAATGCAATAAAACTCCACACTGAACTAACATACACGTGCAAAATGACAATTACATGGTTCTCAAAGTCAAAAATAAAAACAAATGTATAAGACTTAAAGGCACAATATGTAAGTTTTCGCTGCTAGAGGGCGCGTATTCAAAATAAACAAAGAAACAAAGGCGTAGTTTGATGACACCGTGACTGAGTGTGGAATCATGGGAGTTGTCGTCTTCATCCCCACAGCCGATGCAATCTGTTGGGACTTGGGCAGAAATCATGTTCATGGATGAGCAAATGTATTAAAGATTTATTAGCATTGTAGTATGAAGCAGAGTGAGGCGGAAAGTCGTCGACGCGAAACAAGGCCGCTGAACAAGCGTGACACGAGCAAATTATTTTTTACCATGATTTACAGAAAACAGCCACTAAAATGTCATTCAGTGTAACAATCTTGTCAGGTATTATTTACCACAAGAATCAGTTTATGACATATTAAAAGACTAAGTCTTACCCCAAATACTTCTTAATTGCAATTTTACATTCTGAAACTGTGCCACTACACCATTTTGGACATTTGTCAGCAAGAATTGTGTACTCATTTAAAATTGCAATAAAATATAGTACGCCAGCCACTAAAATGTCATTCAGTGTAACAATCTTGTCAGGTATTATTTACCACAAGAATCAGTTTATGACATTAAAAGACTAAGTCTTACCCCAAATACTTCTTAATTGCAATTTTACATTCTGAAACGGTAACAACTGAAATGGTGCCACTACACCATTTTGGACATTTGTCAGCAAGAATTGTGTACTCATTTAAAATTGCAATAAAATATAGTACGCTCACTTACTCTTTTATATATTTTAATACGTGCAGTTCAGAATAAGTGTTGTTTCAATTTTTACATAAATACATGTTACACTGAATGAAAACGGAAAATTATTTCACCCACATTTTGATTTTATTCTCCCAACACCTATTTGAAACCTTAAAAGTATACACTTTACTTGCATTTAATGTGCTTTCTATACATAGGGTAAATGTACCTATTAAGCACACTTCCATATTTGAGCTCAGATTATAAAAAGAAAACATTATCATACTTGATGTCTTAACAAATTGATGGGTTTGTTACTACATACCTCCTGTAATTTCAAGTCAATCAGATCATTGCGCACTGAGATATGATTCTCCATGTGTTCACACTGTCTGGCGGCCATTTTGAAAGCTGTCTGAAAACTTTCACCAAAAGAGTAGCTCCTTAAATGTGCATTTTTTTTTTTTTTTTAGACGTTTAAGCCTTTATTTTGTGTAAGTTTCACTACTTATTGTAAATTTAAGAGATTAACGTTTAGACTTCTGCAGATTACAACCTGGAACATGGATGTGGGAAATAATTAGTTAGATCCAAAAGATAGTTTTAGTAACATAGCGCAGAGGCTAAAGAACAGTTAGCTGACTAGCTGTATAAGATCGTGTGCTACGCTAATATATTGCTTCACAGGCATTACTGGCTTGTACTTTTACACATTCATAATATTATAAATTAACAGTTTATTGCTGGTCTGTGGTTTTATACAGCAGTCTTTTTTAAAGATTTCATATTTTAAGGTGAGCTTAAAGGGTGCACGACTATGAAAAATAACAGCTTCAGTGTGACATCAGTAAGAAAAAGCACAATTTCATAGATTGTTAATAATAAAAGTATGAACTTAATACATGACCTAGATTTATTTCGCAAAATAGTCATTTTAATAAATATTACATGAAATTTATTAAAAATTGCTTCTACTCCCATTAAGCTCAGTGTGATTCATTAAGCTCTTCTACATTGAACGTCTATGTAAATACTTCATAAACAGACTTTAAATATTAACTGATGGTTGTCACGAAGTTAAGTTAAATGATTTTCTATAGCTTCTGTCGACTCAAATCTACAGACTGGCTCTGACCTCTGGCAACTACTGTGAACTTCTCCAGACTGTAAATCAGTGGAAAATCGGGGTAAAATCATGTAGTGTATTCCAGCCTTAAGAGACTATAGATAAGTTGACATCCATTTAATAAGAAGCTTCATAATGAGGCTAGTTTCTGTGTTCATTCCCATGAATGAAATGTTTTATTGGTTTGTTTCATTTGATTTTTGAATGCGTGTTACTTAGCTGAACGCAGACTAGTCTAGATGTTGCAATGTGCTTAAATGATACTTCATTATGAATATATAGCTGATCAAATTGAATGCCTTGTTGCTTCATTTTTGTGATTGACTTTGTACATTCAAAAAATATATATATATTTTCTCAATTATTCTTTAAAAAGGTTGTTTAAAATAAACAATTTTTAATAAAAAAAAATGATGTGAGCTTAATGGGAACAGTGGTGTGCTTAAAGGGTAAAAAAACACGTACCCATTAAGCACAGCCAGACTTTTTGCATTTAATGATGTGTATCTTAAAATGCTTTTGTCATTTAAAATTTAATATTTTTGAGATTAATTTTATTTTAATATAACTTTTTGTACTGTAACCACTATCTTGTGCACTAAAAATGTCTCAATGTAGATTTTGGTGAGCTTAATAGGTACGTTTACCCAAAAAAAAAACACTTTTGTTAATTTTATTTTGATGTGAACATTTACGTTTCTTTGACCCACGTACAAATACAAGAAGCCAAAGCGGTCCAAAAGAAACATGGCCTATGGTACCATGGGAAACAATGATCCGTCGCGCAAGTCACTTTGTGGAACAGGTTTATATGGGCCTCAACCACCAACATCCAGAAGAGGCTCTCATCTCAACGTAACGAACGTCTAAAATAATTTTTCTACGCAAACACGCGATATTCTACGCTGCAGAGAAACGGGATCACGATACCAGAGACGGTGTTGATCAGCAACAGAGAAATTAGTTTAATTGTAGAAGCCATGTAACTTAAACGCGAAGCGGACAATAGACCGGCGTTTAGCTATTGTTATACGTTACACTAGAAAAAGGCCAATAAAATATAAACGAAAACTCCACGCGGGCTTATGTTTCATGCGGTCCACCACCCCGGACAACGCGATATCGTATAAAAAAAACATGCATATAACTTAACAGAAAATATAAGCGCTCACACGCGCGCTCGCTTCGGTTAGCACGCACAGCTAACGCGCTCAATGACACAACGCTTCGATCACACATGAAACTTCCCTGCTGGATAAACTCACAACGTTATATACTTTAAAAAAAAAAA
>NW_015506067.1:846559-878401 GCF_001515645.1 Sinocyclocheilus grahami
AAAAAAAAAAACGTTACGAAGAAACATATCCATATCTAAACAAAAACTAAATTTATAGTTACCTTGAGGTGACGGTGCGTGAAGAAAATGAGCACACGAACGCAGCTGTTGCCTCAAACCGCACGCGCCAGGCCGCAGTTTATACTACCGCCCGGAAATCCAGCCTCCTGAAGAGAACGCGCGCTCTCATTGGCAGAACGCACGCTCCCATTGGCTCGCGAACGTGTCAATCTAAATGTAACCGTATCGTGATTGGATGTTGGTACTGGCACTTGGGCGTGTTGAAGTCGCGCTCGCGTTGGCGCAGTTGAGCTCGGCGGGACTTTTGTAAGTGACAGAAACGTTTATTTACATTTTATTATAAGTTAGGATTGAATATAACTGATTTAAAACATTTAACTCAGTGTAATATTATGATTGATATGTTGCTTCATATCAAGGAACCTATTCAAATCAAATACTATGGCGGTAAAATACTATAATTAAAACACTATGCTCAGTAGTGCCATTATAGATCTACCATGGTAATTACATAATATTTAAAAGATTTCTGAGTAAATATGATTTGATGGCAACTACCATTATCAGTTTTCTAAGGTGTTTAAGTATTTTAGTATGAGAGACAAAATAATCCTGGAGAGATGTTTAATGTCCACAGAATTAAACTAAATGTCATATCTGATTAGCATATATTCATGCGTCCAGATATTATTGAACTCATTTGCTTTCATTTGTTTTGGTGAACAAATATTGTAAACTAAAGTTTTAATTATACTTTCTGCCTACATTAAGAAAAAAATTACTGTTGTCTGATTAAGTAAAAATCAACAGAATAGATAAAGTTTGATATTTTGTTAAGAAATTCATGCATATGCAAATAATTTAAACTATTTCAGCATAAGCCTTTATATCACAAGGTTTTAAGATCAAACGTTTGACTAGTACTGTAGGCTACATGCAACCAAATCAAATGTTATGTTATAGTTTTTTTATATATATATATTGTAGGGATACGCTTAGAGTGTCTTACACAAAGAGTGAAGGAAACTAACCCACTTTTCAAATTTATAGTTAAACCGTTAACTGTCAGTCCCACTTTTTAAGCAAAGACCTAATAATGATATTTCCAACTTAATTGAAAATCTTGAATGTTTTGGAGCACAGACTTAATTTTGGCACATTATTGTGGAAGTGGAAAAAAATATTGAAATGAAATAGATAAAGATATATAAGTTTAAGGAAATGTAAAATGCACTGCACTACATTTAACTTCTTTTTTTAATCAAATATATTTTACAAAACATATACTACAAAACAAAATATGGGGATCCATATTAGGACTGTAAAGCATGAATAGTTTGCATTCCGTCATAAATGGAGATTCTGAAGAAGAAGAAAAAACGAATATGAAAGTTTGAGTCTTGCTTTTCAAAATGAGGATTAGAAAGGTTTACAATGGGTTAATTGGGCTAGTGACAGTTACCCGGTTAAGTATAGAAACATGTTTCAAATTTTTCAGTCATATCAGTGTATCCTTATGCATCACATTTAAAGTCTTCTTGGCAAAAGACTGGCTTTTCCAGACTCGTTTTAGTAATATTAGTTAAATATTGTTCATGAGTTCAGTCTGAAGCTGATGTTTTATATCCGAGATTCCAGTGCGGAGTGGAAGCTCCACTGTGCAGCTGAAAAGGTAGGAAAGCAGTCAGAATTAGGTCGTGATGGAGGTTCAGAAGAAGGGCAAGAGCGAGGCTGCTGTAGGACATCCCTGACCTGCCGAGGTAGGGTGTGCAACAGCCAGTTTTCCACTAGCAAACCGCCTCCACTAAGCCCAAAACAACACCCCAGCTCGACTGGCAGTTCCTCTAGACTATTTCCCCGTAGATCCAGACGCGAAAGCTGAGTCAGGCCACCAAAACCAGCGGGCAAAGACCCTAGAGAGTTATTCGAAACATTCAAGTTGCGAAGCTCTACACAACTTTCAAACAGTTCCTTGGGGAGATGTTCAAGCCTGTTGGCGCTCAGGTCTAGTTCGCTAAGAAGCTTAAAAGCTCCGATTTCAGCTGGCAACTCTTCCAAAAGGTTTCCTGCCAAAAGCAGGCGTCGCAGCTTATGCAGCGTAAAGAGCGCCAAAGGTAGGTTTTGCAGCTGATTGTGTGCCAAATCCAAGAGCTCCAGTGAGCGTAGCACTCCTACACTGGCCGGAAGAGCCAGAACGCGGTTATGTGCGAGTCGTAGGCAGGACAGACGCCGCAGATGCTGCAATCCTAACAGCTCTTCTAGAGTACGCAGACTGTTGTGTTGCAGGTCCAAACTGCGTAGACCTGTAAGCGCCAGAAGCGCTGATGGCAGCCTCTCCAACTGGCATCCTTGCAGTTGCACTTCTGCCAGTCCAGTCAAACGCCTCAATCCCGCAAGTACCAATATCCTGGTGCCCTCGTTATATATCTCCAGTTTTAGCAGACTCCCTGCCAATTCGCTCAGCTCCCCTGGAACTTTCTGCAGCATACCGCGCAGCACCAAGACGCAGAGATGACGCAGTTGTCGAAGGCTGCCAAGGACCCATCCGCGCCCCATCCCACCTTCATTGCTCAACCTCCCAGTGAGGTGCAGTTCTTGAAGGCCACGGAGGGAATAAATCCAGAACGCCTCAATCCCGCAAGTACCAATATCCTGGTGCCCTCGTTATATATCTCCAGTTTTAGCAGACTCCCTGCCAATTCGCTCAGCTCCCCTGGAACTTTCTGCAGCATACCGCGCAGCACCAAGACGCGGAGATGACGCAGTTGTCGAAGGCTGCCAAGGACCCATCCGCGCCCCATCCCACCTTCATTGCTCAACCTCCCAGTGAGGTGCAGCTCTTGAAGGCCACGGAGGGAATAAATCCAGACTGGGATCTCTGCAGCTTGGGTGAAAGTTAGATGTAAAGTCTCTAGATGTTCCTGAAGGTGCTGCAGTGCTGCAGGCTCCACTGATGCAGTGCAGTGGTAAAGGTGCATCTCTCTAATGAGAAGAGAATCCAGATTAAAACGTAGGGCTGGGAAAATAAATCAATGCATCGCGATTTGTGGATCGATTCTGAGATTTTCGGAATGCATCGTGATTCTCTCTCAAATCGATTCTGAGCTTAGTTTTTAACAGCAGATGGCGCTCTAGGCTAGTTTTTAACCGCACACTCAAATACTCATGAAGAAGAGCGCTTGTGCGTTCGGCTGAGTAATGTAAGTGGTTAAATGTACTTGCACATCGGCTTTAATGCTTTTATGATGCAAGATTAATGTAAACACAGCCCACTGTGAACATCCTTGTAATTCGCTTCAACCTTTTCGAACTTTATGAATGATTATTTTAGGTTCAAATGGTTCATGTGTCAGGAACTGGAAGCAAGCAGAATACAGCTATTTCTAAAGCATGCAGTGCCATCTGCTGTTAAACACTAAGCTCAGAATCGATTCAAGAGAGAATCGCGTTGCCTTTGGAAAATCTCAGAATCGATGCAGAATAATTTCTCGATTCACGATGCATCGATTTATTGTCCCAGCCCTATTAAAACGTTTATCATTCTAAATGTTATACCCTCATTACATGTTAACATCAGTTTGTGTAAGACTGCAAAATTATGCGCAATTCAATTATCTGGAAAATTAGGTGCAATTGAAATTAAAATACTTACCTGAGTGCGGTCATGTTAGATATTTGTGCTGTCAGTTTGGCGTCTCCAATAAGTTCCAACTTCAACACCTCTAGCTGGCTGAAGGTGAACAGCGCCGCTGGCAGGCGAGGAAGGGCCACGAGCTGCAGCAGAGAGCGTCCCTGCTGGTCAGACGTGATCATTGACCGCAAGCGATCAGCTCCCCAGCGACGCTCCAGACTTTCTTCCAGCAGTCGAGTCTCGCTGACTGGTGAGAGGAAGACAGACAGGCGCTGGGCTAGTAGAGGGTCGTACTGGTCGGCCATGTGCAAGAGGAAGGCGAGGTCATTATGAAGGTCTGGTACATCTAGCATGGATCCTTTCTCACGTAGACTCTGGAAAGAGTACTGCCTCAAAGACCTGATAATTAGGCAGATTTAATCAAATTTTCAGAATAGTTTTCTTTAAATTTACAGAATGCGACAGTTGGGTTCCCAATAGGGCTGTGCAATATATCGAAATTATCGAAATATCGCAATATTTGGGGCCATGAACAAAAGACAAAGAGAAAATCACTCACTGCTCTTACCTAAATAACTTTTGTAGTTTAAATAAGAATCAGTGCATATTGAATTCAAAGCACATTAAAAATCCCAGGATGTCCTTCGAAAAAGAGTAGGGGTGTAACCCCGGCATCCTGGCCAAATTCGCCCATTGGCCCCTGACAATCAAGGCCTCCTAACCATCCCCATATCTGCTGATTGGCTTCATCACTCTGTCTCCTCTCCACCAATAAGCTGGTGTGCCGTGGGCGTTCTGGCGCAATATGGCTGCCGTCGCATCATCCAGGTGGATGCTGCACACTGGTGGTGGTTGAGGAGATCCCCCCTTCTATGTAAAGTGCTTTGAGTGCCCAGAAAAGTACTATATAAATGTAAGGAATTATTATTATTATTTTATTATTAAGGAACTTGTTGGGGTTTTAAAGGAACTCTTGGTACATACATACATACAAATAACCATATATATATGACACAAGATAATTATAGAAGTTCACAGACCTGACTCAGCAACCGCTGAGTAAAACTGTTTCATCTGAGCATGTGACAATTTAATCATTATCGTATCGCATATCGAATATATCGCATTATTTAATGAGTTATCGCATATCGCAATTTTCTTCAATATCGCACAGCCCTAGTTCCCAAGTAGAAATTCATTAATTTTCATTCATTTTCTCCATAGGGACTCATAGGTCTGATGTTGTTAATTGATGGTATAGGCCAGAGCTGGGCAACTTCGGTCCTGGAGGGCCACTGTCCTGCAGAGTTTAGTTCCAACCCTAATCAAACACACCTCAACAAGCTAATCAATGTCTTCAAGATCAGTAGAAAGCTACTGTATACACTGGTGTGTCTGATTAGGGTTGGAGCCCTCCAGGACCGAAGTTGCCCAGCCCTGGTATAGGCATTTGTTGAATCACCAACTCCCATGAAGCCCTGCAAATTATATAATCAAGTTTTATTTTACAATGATTTAAAATATTTTTCTATAGATATAATCAACCATTTTAAATAAATAGTTTAAACTTGATTATGCCATTCATTATTCTTCATGGGATTTTACTTATTTTTCTCATTAAAGCCATTCAGTTCAGTCTTGTGCCTTTATCTTTTTGTCCAATTCTCTAATACTTTTTTGATTTAAATAAAAGTTTATAATGTTGTGTTTCACCTCAGAAATGGTTGGTTTGGCTTAAAATGCTTTTAATAGATGTTTAAAATCCCTATGGGAAAAAAAATGAATGGAAAAAAATTCCAATGCTGCTGAAAAGGTGGCCTGGCGCTAACTATTTGCATTTAGTTCTTAGTTCTTGGCACACAAGCAGACATGTTAGTCCAGTCACCAGAATCTCTCGACACTCACACATGGAGATAGACTACAAACTACATTGACACAGTCCTCTTGCGTCTTGGGGCACCCATACTTGTGGAAGATCCAGGACAGGGCATAGATGCCCAGCAGACCGAACAGAAAGAGCAGCAAGACGTAGGCCTGCATTAGCTTGCGCAGGACAGAGGACAGCGAGTGACTGCAATGGAAGATGCTGTAGCCGGTCAGAGTGTAAGAGCGAGGTTGGCAGATGTGACTAAAGGAGATTGAGCCCAGGAGAGGAGTGGTGTAGCTCACAATCAAAATAAACTTTAGAACCTTGAACACCGTCTGAGCAGTGTACACCTACAGGAAGAGATGCAGTATTTGTAACATGTTATTTTAAAAACAGTGTTTTTACATCCTCTAAACTGCAAGTGCAATTGTCACCATGGTTTAATGAGACATTGCAATTTCTGAATGAGAATTTGCTTGAATGTTATCAAAGTATATCAGTTTTTACTCGTATGCGAGGGTCCGCATACAGTGTGCATGATGCAAATTTTGTCATCAAAATAGTACATGCATACTGTACATGCACAATACGATCTTTGTATGAGCAGGTCACATGTGCACATTAGCTTGGTTTTGTGCTAATCAGTTGTTCCACAAGGTGTACGTATACTTTGGGCTTTACCTTATAGATAACATCTGAACTCTCGCAGTGAGCACGAAACCTGCGCACTCTCTCGAACAGCGCTCTGGCCAGCTCTCTGTCACTGCGGTCCAATGTGGCTCCCTGTCTGGAAGTGTCCGGAACGACTTGCACAGGCAAAACCGGCTCCGTGAGTGACATAGCAGAGAGCGTTGAGCAATGAGACAACGTTGAGGGAGACGGTTGTGTTGTAGTGGACGCACTATCAGTCCCCGCCAACAAAGGGCTGTCCGTCCCCGAGTCCAGACTTGACTTGCGCGTTTTGTACGAAGATGTTACCTGAACTTTGGGTTGCACTGCTTGTTCTGTCTCAGAGAAACGTGTGTCCAGTTTGGCTGTAAGAGAAAGTGCCCTTGTTGTCCAGGGCGATTCGCAACATTTGGCAAGAAGCGATAGGAAGTGCTCGATGCGAGCAGATGTGAGCGGGAAGTGGAACCAGAAGCAGCCGCTGGCCAGGAGAACCAGCGTATGGAGCAGCGTCACATATGGTAAAAACCTTGAGTACCAGGGCAACGCCTCGTGATAGCAAACCTGGCTGATGTAGATGTACTGCTGGAAGTCAAGGTTGGTACGTCGCCCCTTCACAGGGATCTTGGGTGAATCTGGTGGGCTTCTAAAGATAGAATCAGACACAGGCTCCATGGGAGAGCTGTAGTTGATGGAAGAGGAGTGTACAGGGACGCACACGACTCCGTCCCTTGACAGCTGGAGCGTCCCAGCGAGGATGGACACCATCAGCATGAGCACCAGCAGGTAGTCCATGAAGACCTCCCACCACGGCTTCAGCAACTTATAACTACCCTGACGCTGACCGCCGGACCACAGCTCAGACAGCGTGAACATCTACAGTCAGAGAGAGGAAGACATCTTTTTAAACACCATTCAAATTAAGGTAACACTTTATTAGATTTAAGAATTTAACCATTCTAACAATTTAAGATTTTTTTCTTAAATCAAGATACATTTACTTGAGATTTAAAATTAAGATTGAAGTCTATTTTAAGTTTATGCTTGAAAAACAAGAAAAATATATTTTATTGGGGTAAGAAAAATAAATTTGTTTCCCCTTTGAATTAAGTGTATTTTTTCTCATTCCAATGCCAGATTTTTTTCTTGTTTTAAACTTAAACCTGCTTAAATTTTTCAGATTAAAAGATTTAGTATCTTATCAAAATTAAGTCATTTTGATTCTTAGGTAAATGCATCTTAATTGAAATGTTTGTTTATAAAATGTGATTTAAATGCAGAGTCACTGTCACAATGCTCTGGTTTTGTTGGTGGTTGCCAGGGTGTTGCGGTTTATTTACTAAGAGGTTCAGAGTGTTTGTTAGTGTGTTGCTATGCAGTTGCTCCTGTGTTCTGGGTGGTTGCGAGTGTGTTGCTATGAAGTTTCTTCTGTGTTCTGGGTGGTTATGCAGTTGCTAGATTGTTCTGGGTGGTTGATAGTGTGTTGCTTTGGGTTGCTTTGGTGTTCCAAGTGATTTTTAGTGTATTGCTATGAAGCGCCGTACCGCCAACACGAAGAGATCTCAAAGAGCGCGCTGAACTCGTTCAGTCTTCTTCTCTCAGTAGAGTAGTCAGGAGCAGAACGATGTGATCGCTCGGCTCTGAAGTGAAAAGCTAAATATGCGCTGCATCTGCTGCTTACTTATACTCACGCTGTGATCAGCAGCAGCTGGATGCAATAATCGCATGCCAATGTGCATTGGCTCGTTTAGTTTACACTCGAAGTAGATTGGTCTCTCTAAGCGAGATCCCAATTCGTCAGTCATCCGACGTGACGTCGAGAGTGACCGACTAAAAGGAAACGCAATGCTTGACGTCATGAAGGTGGCCTTCATGACGTCAAGAATTCCTTGTACGGCCATGGAGCCGGTCGCAGGGCAGCCGGTCGCAGGGCAGCCGCCCCGCCCGTCCAGGCCCCCGCCAAACCTGGTGGCAAGTGAAAGAGCAAGAGGCCCTGAGACGGGCAACCTAGAGGTGGAGGGACCTGCTCTTCGGGAGACGGTGAACACACCACTCCCTTCCTCGTAGGAGGGACGGGTGGAGAATCTTTTTTTTTTTTTTTTTGTCGGTGGTACCCAAATACTCGACAAAAGAGCAATTTCTTCTATCTCTGGGTCTCCAAAGGGGACGGGGGGTTGTGGACGATCCAGTGTCGTATCACACTCACTCTCCTCTCTCGCCAGTGAGCAGCAGTGGGGATCAGGAGGACGAACCAATGGACTACCCACGCACCCTCTGCTCGAACGCAGGTCAGTGTTACACACACTCAGACCCCGCCTCCGACCGGCTACGAGACGCCCGGGCCGGGTCCCTGAGTTCTTCCTCGCTGTCCCACTGCGGGTACACCTGTAGTTCCGTTAGTACCACTTGTGCGGCGTCTGGGAGCCTGGCTAGCGCTACCCAGCCTGTCTCGATGGCTTCTTCAAACCATCAGGCTCGGCTATGCGATTCAGTTCGCCCGGCGCCCTCCCAAGTTCAGGGGCATACACTTTGCTTCAGTGAAAGCAGCAGATGCCCCTGTCTTGCGTGCAGAGATCGCAGTCCTGCTGGCGAAGGATGCGATATAGCCGGTCCCTCCAGCCGATATGAAGACGAGGTTTTACAGCCCCTACTTCATAAGGCTAAGCCAGAGACGGAGCACCCTTTGGCACCCGCGTCCAGACCTCTGGAAACTTCATGTCTAGTCCCTGGACTGGACGCGGAGGTTCTAGGTGACCTACCCCAAGAGGTAGTTGACACCATCACTTCAGCGAGAGCACCGTCTATGAGACACGCTTACGCTTTGAAGTGGAACCTGTTCGTTTGAGTGCTGTTCTTCTCACCGAGAAGACCCCTGAAGATGCCCGATCAGAGTCGTGCTGACCTTTGTGCAGCAAGGGTTGGCTCGAAGGCTGTCTCCCTCCACCCTCAAAGTCTATGTTGCTGCAGTCGCTGCAATCGCTGCTAACCACGACCCCGTAGAAGGGAAGTCACTGGGGAAGCATGACCTGATCATCAGGTTCCTTCGGGGGGCAAGAAGGCTAAATCCTCCACGGCCCCCCTCTATACCCTCTTGGGATCTGACTCTAGTGCTCACAGCACTACAGCAGGGCCTATTTGAGCCTTTGCAGACAGTCGAGCTGAAGTTTCTGTCAATGAAAACTCTACTCCTACTTATACTGGCCTCCATCAAGAGGGTAGGGGACCTACACGCGTTTTTGGTCGACGATTTGTGCCTAGAGTTCAGGCCAGCCGACTCCCAGGTAATTCTGAGGCCCCGGCCCAGCTATGTGCCCAAAGTTCCCACTACTCCCTTCAGGGATCAGGTGGTGAGCCTGCAAGCGCTGCTCCCGGAGGAGGAAGACCCAGCCCTAGCTTTGCTCTGTCCCGTCCGAGACTTAAGGTGCTACGTAGACCGGACACAAAGCTTCAGGACCTCAGACCAGCTCTTTGTCTGTCACGGAGGCCGGCAGAAGGGGAATGCCGTCTCTAAGCAGAGGATGGCCCACTGGATAGTGGATGCCATCACCCTGGCTTATCAGGCACAGGGTGTGCCCTGCCTGTTCAGGTTGCGAGCTCACTCAACTAGAAGTGTTGCATCCTCCTGGATGCTCGTGGCGCCTCACTGGCAGATATCTGTAGAGCTGCGACCTGGGCGACCCCTAACACATTCGCTAGAGTCTATAGCCTTTGCGTGGATCCGGTATCCTCCTGTGTTCTCACCTCAAACGGGTAGAAGCATTGAGTGGCCCGGCTTCTGGTCGGCTTGCTAAAACTGCTCCAGAAAGTCCGTATAGTAGACCCAGTTGAGCTCCTCCGTCCCCTCGGCAGCCAGACGTGGCGGAGCGTCCAGTAGATCCCATATGTGTAAAGTCCACGGTATGTCCTCAGAGCCCGTGTTTCCCCGGCAGACTTCTGCCACTCCAAGAGGGTTACAATCACCTCCAATCTTCCATATGCACCTAAGGGATGTTCATGTGTGTATTTGCTTCCGAACCCTCCTTCGGGAAGGATGGAGCTTCCGCAACATCCCAGTGCCAAATGGAATGGGTACGTTTTCCCAGTGTTATCCAGTCTTACTGAGTGGGTAGTGCCATAGCAGCAGTAGCTGGACCTCTTGTGGTAAAACCTGCCCTGCGCCAAAAAGTAGGGGCGCAGGAGGCTCCCACAGGACACTGGAAGTGGCAGTATCTGTGGCCTTTTGGTAGAGATCCCAATTCATCGGTCATCTGAGGTGACCCTACCTCTCTCATTCGGCATTAATCCAATTAAATGTGTCCATATTTGCGATGTATTTCAATGCTAAACTATTATTTATTATGTAAACCAGGCTTACTTAACACACTTAAAAAACATCCTCGTCACATGAGCAAATGTGTGTTTGGCCCAAGCTCAGGCTGAACGGCACGGATTGTAGCCTACTACGCACTATTTAAATTAAACAGTGTATCTATATGTTTGGTTGACTGTATTTTATTCCGATAATGAACAGGCTGCAACGTTTGCAATGCTGTGTGTGTGTGTGAGGCTCCAGCGCGATCGAACAGCGGAAACAAACAACAAAAAAATACTCTGTTATTTTTGGTCATACAGATAATTCGAAACTGCAATGTGTTTACTTTATTTCTGTCATCTCGGTTTCCTTTCCGTGGACTTTCGTAGAGCGCCGCGCCACACAAATAGCATATGAACCAAACTCATGTAGCAGCATATAGCCTATCTCTCAGTCTTTTCCTTTCGTTTTGTTAATCTGTTAATTGGGCTATTTAAGTCAAATATTTTGCATATTAATTCATTTTATATATAGACTATGATTTAATAAAAACAGATTTTGTTATTTTTAGTTAAACTTAATTTTTGTTGCTTGTCTGCGCTCGTCCGCCACCTTTTTTCACTTCTCCGACCCCGCAACTCTCTCCGATAGCTTAGTGTTAGTTGCACTAGTCCAGGTGTTTACAGGTTTTACTCGTGCTATTTCTCCATGTTGAGAGTTTGGTGGCGCACATATTGCACCTGACTATGCATTCTTATCCTTTTCTCCGATAAACTGAAAATAACGGGAGTGTGTCCATCTCACAAATGTAGAATCCGTCTCTGCAGTCATCTGAACCATCTAATTCCAGCAACAGGAAATAGACAAACTATTTTACCCACGGAATTTTTTCTCTGGTGCTGTTTTGAGGTGTTAGTAAATTCACCACTTAATTTTGAGTTAAAATATGTTGTTGTAACTTGCATTACTGAGATTGTAACGAGTAATAATATTACCCAAATTGGATTAGTAATGCGTTATATTACTGCGTTACAGCAAAAAAGTAATATACTACTGTAATATTATTACTTTTGTAATGCGTTACTCCCAACACTGCTTACCAAACACCCCTTAAAAAACAGATATTTGCTATAAGAAGTGTTACTACAATTACTAATCAAATGGAATGGAATGTCACTTAAAACATAATGAATGGTTTTATATAATGACACTCCCAAGTTATGTTTAGTTTAGAAGTTTGCTGCATCCTTTTATAATATACGTTCTATTAATGCATTTAAAATGAGTTTTGATTCGACACACTAAACTGAGATTATGTGACAGTCAGCTAAGATCATAAATCACATTTGACTAGAAACCCAAATACTGCAGACGGTCTACATGCAAAAATAAAAGTGAAATGTACTTACAGTGATGTATTGTAACTCTCAACTCTAAAGCTGAACCTTCATGCTTTAAACCCCTGGTTTTCTTGCATTCAAGTCCGGCGCAAGCCGGTTTGTTCAACAATACGTGGCCAACTTCTCTAACTTTGACACAGTGGGGCCCCAGAAGCTGCTTTGAAGTTTCCATGACAACCTGCACACAATAGCCGCATTCACATCATGAAACGCCAGTGAGCCGTTGGATTTGTAAGAAATACACAGAAATAAACATTATGAAACTTATATGTAAATGTCAGGTTTTATATATTCACTCAGTTTGTCAGATCTTTGAGAAAGATCATCGTCCTCTCAGTGCAATGCATCACATGTGATCAGCAGGTGGCACTAATTAGTCACATTAAATGATGAAGTGTGTGTTGGACTTTATATTTTAGTGCTTGAAAATCTGATTTAGTGTCATTGTATGATTTAGAGACTTTTGTATGGAAACTAAAATTATGTCCTGAATGATGTTTATGTCAAATAAGTTCAGAATCAGAATCAGAAAGAACTTTATTGCCAAGTATGTTTGCACATACAAGGAATTTGTTTTATTGTCACAAGCTTCCAGTACACAGAGACAACAACAACACACAGATGATAAAAATAAGATGTGAATAACATACACATACATAAATATAAATAAACCACAAAAAAATTATAAATTGTATGTACAGGTGTGCTATAGATAGAATAGGGATAGAATAAAAACAAAATAAGTTGTAGGGATGTACTAGGATGTAGGGTGAAAAATACGTATAAGGTTATTGCACAATGGGAGAACATTTAACTGTTCATGAGGTAGATTGCCTGGGTAAAGAAACTGTTCTTGTGCTTGGCTGTCCTGGTATTCGGTGCTCTGTAGCGCCGACCAGATGCCAAAAGTTCAAAAAGGAGATGGCTTGGATGTGAGGGATCCAGAGTGATTTTCTGAGCCCTTTTCCTCACTCTGGATGTATACAGTTCTTGGAGGGTTGGCAGGGGAGCACCAACAATCCTTTCAGCAGTCCGAACCGTTCTCTGTAGTCTTCTGATGTCTGATTTTGTAGCTTAAACAAACAAGACAGTTCTTAATGTGCACAGGACAGACTCAATGACGGAAGAGTAGATTTCAATTTCAGCAGCTCCTGTGGCAGGTTGAATCTTCTCAGCTGGCGAAGGAAGTACAACCTTTGTTGGGCCTTTTTAACAATGGAGTCGATGTGAGTGTCACACTTCAGGTCCTGAGAGATGGTGGTTCCCAGGAATCTGAATGACACAGAGAGCAGGGGGGTTTCTCCTGAAGTCCACGTTCATCTCCACAGTTTTGAGTGTGTTGAGCTCCAGGTTGTTGTGACTGCACCAGACAGCCAGCTCTTTAACCTCCTTTCTGTAAGCAGACTCGTCTCTGCCCTGGATGAGACCGATGACTGTAGTGTCATCTGCAAACTTCAGGAGCTTGACAGAGAGGTTATTAGATGTGCCGTCGTTGGTGTAGAGGGAGAAGAGCACTGGGGAGAGGACGCAACCCTGAGGGGCGCCAGTGCTGGTGGTGTGCCTGTTTGACATGAATTTCCCAAGTCTCACTAGGTGTTGCCTATCTGTCAGAAAGCTGGTGATCCACTGACAGATATAGCTAGAAACCGAGAGCTGGGTTAGTTTGGCCTGGATTTACTTGAAGTTGCGCTTATGATCAGAGTAAAGTGTTGCATTTTGATTGTTTTAATACTTTTGTTTGTTTGTTTTAAATGTCACTTTCTAAATGAACCTGCCACTTACACACATGAGACTTACAAATATCACTGAGTGGTTCTTAGACTGTTCTGGGTGTTGTATTTTGATTGTCTTAATATATTTTTTCTGTTAAAATTATGGATTTATGTGTAATTTCAATCACAAGGTCACTTTTTGAAAGCACGGTGTCGTGTCAGAATGCAGGTATCGAGGTTCAAGTTTCTAGAAGTTACTTGAAAAGTGAAAAAAAGAGTTCACAGTGTGAAAACAATGTTAGTTGTGTAGGAAACCCCCGTTTATCATCATGTCACACATTTTTAGTTCCCTCACACTGGGGATTTACAACAAGCCCACACATCAGATTGAGACACATGCTGAAAGATTTGTGAAAACAAAGTATTTTTAGCAAATATTTTCATAAATAGTGATTCATGTTCTATTTGAACCAAACTGAGCTGGATGATGGCATCACTGAATTCAATGATGAACTGCCTTTAACTGAAAATTGAGTGTTTACTATTTTACTTTTGCATTATTGACACACTGTTTTCCTATTTAATACTGTAAAGCTGCTTTGACACAGTCTGTATTGTTAAAAGCGCTACATAAAAGCGTATTGTTAAAAGCGCTACATACTGGTGGTGGTTGAGGAGATTCCCCCTTTCTATGTAAAGCATTGAGTGCCCAGAAAAGCGTTATATAAATGTAAGGAATTATTATTATTATAAATAAAGGTGACTTGACTTGACTTGATTCAGTTAGTCAATAATCATGAAATCATTAGTATCTTTTTCGTTGAACATTGCATTCTCGTCTTTAAATTTTTAATGACAAAGATACAAGAAAGAGGCTGTTGTTGGGTGGATGCTGCAGAATATTGTATATTTCACGGAAGAAAAAAAAACATTAAACTATGATTTTTATATTCGATGAGCTCACGTGAACGATGAAAACCCTGCTCTTAATTCTTAAATACCTTTCTGTTTATATCTTTAAAAAATAAAGCCTCATCACACTCATCTCCTGGAAGTTTTAATGTTGAATATAAAAGTGATAGATCAATCAATCAATAAATAAATGGTTTTACTTTGTAGAACACACAGACACAAATAAATAAATAATAAAATAAATATTTCAAAACAGGTTTGGAATGACTGTTAAGGTGATGCAATTTTTTTAAATTTAATTTATTTTATTTTATTTTGGGTGAATTATTCCATTAATATTCAGATTCATCCAGTTTTTTGGTGCCTCAGAAACATAATTCTATTTTCTGCTATCACAAACACTTCTTGTGTGTGTTTTTTTTTAATGCAACCTCTAAACTTCAGCATTATAGTTCCAACTTTCTTATTGCTTAGGCTCTGCTCTTAATTCTGTCATGTAAACACATTCATTTGAATGCCATAAAAAAATATTGTGCCAATGACCAATAAATAAATAAACTGACTATCCTGTTTTTAGCTTTTGTGTTTGTCATTTTCAGTAGTTTTTGTTATGTGTGTGTGTGTGTATATATATATATATATATATATACATACATACAAACCATTTTTTAAGGTTTTAATTTTTGATTTAGTTTTATTTACCTTTGATAACCCTGCATCTAAGCAAACGCTGTTTAGTATTTGAATATCAAGTTTTGTGTCTCTCATAATCGTTTAGCACAGATTCATGAGGACTGAATCTTATGATAAGTTACGCACATTATTGTTCTGTTGTTTATACATGTTTCTGTGAGAATTAGTGCTCATTTTGAGCCCCACATGTTCATGCGACAGAAAAAGCGTCCATCTCTATCTCTCTCGGACGTGTGGTTTCACACCTTTTGACTCAATCTTGCCCTCTGAAAGTGCAGGGTGTGTTTGTGTGAATCGACACACGCCCTCCTCCAGTCCTGCTCCTGCTGGGGCTTTTAGAAGAAGCTCCTCTATAAATAGTGCAGGCCCGCGGTTTTCAGCTCAAAACCGGCCTGAGATTCACACCAATCCTCTATGTTTTTTTAATATATCAATATATCAATATAAGTTATTTATTGATTTCTTTAAGAAACAATTCAGAATTTTGCTTCTACATTGAGATGAATGTTAAATGATTTTTGGCCTTGATGGTTCAAAGAACATAAACTCACAATCACACAAATCAAGCCTCACAATGAAAAAAAATGGTGTAGGGTTTAGAAATAAATGTTTAGAAATAATTACACAGAATTCTAATTAACAGATTGAATTTAAAGTAAAAAAAAGACTGAAATGGCATTTTCTTGCAAAAGATACTCCAATAACCTTGGTTTTATTTACAACTTTAAAAACATTTTTCAAATGGATTCATGAAACATGAGCAGAACACATTTCTATGTAAACTGTTTGCCAACCTTTGTTTAAATTGCTCATTCTGCTCATGATTTCATGTCTCATTAATGAGGCTCATTGAGTGCAATACCATTAACTGGTTTTCAAATGTTACTGTTTTCATTCATTTGCCTGACATTTTGCGCACGTTTTTTAATAAGAACATTTTTGATTAAAACAATTTGATTTTGAACACTAGAAATATCTTTCTGACTCTATTTTTATTGTACATATATATTTTTATTTTACATATTTATATATATGTACACTCTAAAAAATGCTGGGTTAAATATAACTCAACGCTGGGTAAAAAAGGGACAACCCCAGCTGTTGGGTTGTTTTGAACCCAGCATTTTTTAGAGTGTATACTTTGTAATTGTATATATGTGTGTGTATATATATATATATACACTGAACAAAATTATAAACACAACACTTTTGTTTTTGCCCCCATTTTTCATGAGCTGAACTCAAAGATCTAAGACTTTTTCTATGTACACAAAAGGCCTATTTCTCTCAAATATTGTTCACAAATCTGTCTAAATCTGTGTTAGTGAGCACTTCTCCTTTGCCGAGATAATCCATCCACCTCACAGGTGTGGCATATCAAGATGCTGATTAGACAGCATGATTATTGCACAGGTGTGCCTTAGGCTGGCCACAATAAAAGGCCACTCTAACTCTCACACTCAGTTTTACTGTATTGGGGGGTCCGGGGGGGTCAGAAAACAAAAAAAACAGAATTAAGGTGGGTCGTGAGAAAGTGACACGTTTATTTGTCACTCTTCCTCTTTGTTTTCTCACTGCAACCGCAAGTGGTAGGCCTATAATGCAGAGCAGAGATATTCAAAAGAAAAAATTACAGAATAATATAATACAGTCCAGAAGGGTGACATTTTTTTTGTACGAACTCTTTATCTTTCGCAGTTTGGTGAGGCTAAACATGATTTGATTTTAAGCTGATAAAAACTGCAGTCATGTCAGATCAAATAATGTTTCCGGCCTACAATTTTCAACAGAAGTGCCCATTGATTCCAAGAACCATAGCTAGAATGAAAACTTTATTAGCTGACAATAACTAACGATAAGGAAAGCTACATACCAAGGAACAATAACTAACGATAACTAGCCATTTTCGCATCCACATAGAAGAAATAAACGTTCGTTTATTCTAAGCGCACGCTGAAGTTTTGCCGCTTTAAATCCTAGAGCTTTTAAAGCTCAAATGGATGAATTAGCCATGTTTTTAATCATTCATAAGATGCAAAAATCGATCTGAATGCGATTCCAAATGCATGAATCCTCGTTTTTATCTTGTAGTGTGGATTTGCTTTTCCTAAGGTCACATACCATTATTCGGCGAATTTCGCGAGCGAATTCCAGTCGGAATTTCAAGTTTGTCACACGGATTTGCTGTGCTTCAGACATTTCTTATATAGATAAATTATAATATACAGTTGACTTTTTTTGCCTAAATATTTTGACCGCTCTTTTATTAAAGCTTTATCGTTCTTCATGGTGTTTACAGGCTTTAATCCAAGTTTATGTTTTATATAGGCCTACAGTGTATTTTACACAGGTGTTTTAAAATCATTCAAGATCATAAAAGATTGTTGTACTTTGTGTGTTTTTTTTCCTGACCCGCACAGCTGGTGAATCTCACTTAGATGAAGCTGAACTAGATGAATTTCCAGTGTTCAATCCCCTGAGCCACAAACCCTCAGAGACTCGCGATGCTTATCGCTAACTCCTTCCCCCCGTGTGTCAGGAGCGTCGCTCTGCGGTGAGGGTGGTGGAGGGGCTGTGTGTCTGCAGATGGAGCAGGTGAAGCGGTGGGCTTGTGGGTAAAAACGAGCAGGAGCTCTAGGGGAGACGGAGGGCCCGGTGGGCTTCTTTGTTCGCCTTGATCTCTTAGTTTTTTAGCATTGTCTTCTTTGCATCTTTCTAGGAACTCGAAACAATGCGCTGTGTGCGCTTTCTTGAAAGTGGCTTTGGTAGGAAACTGTCTGTAGCCTAAGTGAAAACAAACGTAAAGGTGAGGTGAAGGAACATCTTTACATTGTTCCTTTCTCTCTTTGCAAAGTAATGAACAGCTATGCTGTAGGCCAATGTTTTAAACTCTTCTTTAAGAGGTGTTATAGCATACCTCTATAGCACATTTCATTAAAATTGGTAACTCAAATCGCTTTACATAAAAAGCATCTAAAAATAAACTTAAATTCAATCAAATTAAACATGTATTTTATGTATGAAAAATTGCCCGTTCACACAAAGAATAATAACTATACAATAATGATAAAACATTTTTAAAAATGATTTTCCATTTATAGCATTAACAGACTTTAACACAAATATAACGACTCTTTTGAAAATTAACCATGGTTTTAGCTACTTTCTTTTAATTCTCTCTTAAATTGTTGCAATTTTTCTCCAGTTTTGTAGTTTGTCTTTCCTTGTTCTGCTAAAAAAAGTAAAACTGCAATGACTTTGTCCCTTGGCATGCTGGGTAATCTTCTTCAGCCCTCTGTAAGCACCAAAATCAAAAACCAAACCAGATGAGAAATCACACAGTGGGTCGGTGTGGGCGCAGTGTTCACGTCTCTGTGGTCTCATGAACTCATGAAGCCTTTGTTTAACCCGCCATCTCTCACAGCTGCTAAATATTCAGCGTTTTTGTTAGCCTATTTGATCATAAGCCCAGAGAGGAGTTTAGAGCCACTGATGCTTGTATGAAGGTCTGGAGCATTCAGATGATCTACCAGAAGAACACTGTATCCATCAGAGGTTAGTTTTTCGTTTTATGGACTTTCATCAACTTTGTATCTCAAATTGACCCAAATTAGCCAATCGTTACAGTAAGAGTTTAGAGCATTGAAATACATGTGGAGAACAGATCAGATGAGATATATTTCCTGTTTGTATTCACTGCAAAAAAAAAGTGTTTTTCTTCGTATTTTAGACTAGTTTTTCTTTACAAATATCTAAATCGTCTTAAATCAAAATATATTTACTTGGCATAAGTTAAGACATTTAGTTTTCTGAAAAAACCTTAATTAAAAAAAGAAAAATATTGTCATCATTTCACTCTCATGTTGTTCCAAACCTGTATGAGTTCTTTCTTTTTTGAACACCATTTTTTTGAAGAATGTTTGGTGACCAAACGGTTAATGGTAGCCATTGACTTACATACATTTAAAAAAAAAAATGCTGGGTTGTTTCAACCCAACTTTGGATAAAAATGGACTAACCCAACTTTTGGGTTAAAAATGCAATTTAAAAATTTAATTTTTATGGGTTAGTCCATATTTGACCCAAAGTTGGGTTGAAACAACCCAGCATTTTTTAGAGTGTAGTAAGGGAAAAAATGCTATGGAAGTCAATGGTTACCGGCAATGTTTTGGTTGCCAGCATTACTCAGAAAATCTTCTTTTGTGTTTAACAGATGAAAGAAACTAATACAAGTTTGGAACAACCTTAGGGTGAGTAAATGGTGACAATTTTATTTTCTGTGTGAACTGTCCCTTCAAAGTGAGTTTATGCTTAAAATAAGAACAAATATATGCCAATGGAGTCAGAAAAAGGAAGTTAACAAGGGATAATGGCTCTCATTTTAAGCATTAAAAAATCACTTAATTTTGATGAATATGTTATATCATTTTGTCTCTCTGAGGAAGAACAGAATGCACTTTTTGCATTGTTGAGATCATTGATCATTGTTTCCTCTAGACTGTATTTTGGCCAATCTTCAAAAAATCTCAATATTAACCCAAACATTTCTCTTCCAGTGATCAAGAAGTTCCAGGGAAAAAAAATGTTTTTGTGCTAATGTTTGAGGATGTTATTAATGATAACTCTGATTGAAAGTTCTATTAACATTGGTAGAAGAATGTTTGTTGATAGCTTTGATAGAACCTTGCCAGAACAACCAGAGAAGGTTTCCTGTTAACTTGCAGTGACTCATTTATTTCTCCTGCGGAATTGTAGAAGTATTTGATACTTTGAAACATAATTTGGATACATTTCCTGCATTGGGAGATTTAATTCCAATTTGGTTAAATGCAGAATGAAAGTGACAGTGATTTGCATATTCTGCTCTTTTCTTATGGATGGCAGTGATGACGAATGAGCAGATTTACCAGCCGTCCTGATTTGATGTCTGAAGCGAGTCTGGTGAGGACACATCAGAAAACTCTCGTACTTCCTGTAGCAGCTTCAGAACCGAATCACAACTCTCACAACCAGACGCATCTGCATCGCCCGCATCTGGACGCCCGAGGGTGAGTCTGACACCAAGAGACATACAGCTACAGCTATAAATATAAATAATAAATACTAAAAAAAAAAATTTTTTAAAAAGGGAACAGCTGTTATATCATGGTTGTGCATCTAAATTGTTTTCCATCACTTTTAACTTGTGGAGCTTTTCTTATTTTCATCTTATTAATGCTGCAGGTGGCTCTTATTAGTGCATCAAAAAAAAAACATTCTTAATATTTGCTTAATGGTTTAAATTTAGTGTAGCTTTGGAATAAATTGTGTCTTTTCTTTTTTTACACCTGTTTAGAGAAACTTGGGTCAAAATGTAGTGCATTTTTGTTTTTAATGTCGAGAGCTTAATGAAAGTTAACAAATAAAGTCTATGTCGAGAACTCGTTTGAACAATGACTCTATGATGATCTGGATGATTAACGAGACGTTTGGAGATGCAGGTGAGCCGGTGCAGGTGTTGATGCTGCTTCACGTCTCTAAACCTCAGATTCTGTTGTTCTAACTGAATTCAGTCTTGAACAGCTGCATCGCCATCAACCGCACACAAAACATTCAAATCTGTTTTGTCGATTATTGTTGTTCAAGCAGAACAATCTTCATATCAGAGTCAAAAATCTACATCAGGATTATTTCTATATTAGTATTTATACAATCTCACAGTAATTGAATATTTCATTCTTTTCCAGTTATTTTTTCTACTGATGTGGAGAATGAAAATAAGTTTTGTATAATGAATAAACATATTTTATGACAATTTAATTCACATTAGCATTTATATATTTCCTTATTGTATAAAATTATAATACTTACCTTCCTCATTTATCGTCTAATATGGAAAATTATGAAAAGTAACAATACTGATTATAATAGCTATATATTGAGTAAATGCTTATTTTGTTTAATAGTATGATAATTTGTATATATACATATAATATATTAATATTATGAAATAAAATCATACTGATACTAAATATACAATTTTGAATAAATATATAATTTTCTGTATAGTATTTTTTTAATACTGTTATTTATGAATGCTATATCCTCTTATGATGTATTAAATGTACAGTATATATAATATTATATTATGATAATTAAGTGAGTGAGTGTGACGTGACATGTGGCCAAGTATGGTGACCCATACTCGGAATTAGTGCTCTGCATTTATCCCATCCAAAGTGCACACACACAGCAGTGAACACACACAAACCGTGAACACACACCCAGAGCAGTGGGCAGCCATTTATGCTGCGGCGCCCGGGGAGCAGTTGGGGGTTCTGTGCCTTGCTCAAGGGGACCTCAGTCGTGGTATTGAAGGTGGGAGAGAGCGCTGTACATTCACTCCCCCCACCTACAATCCCTGCTGGTACGGTACCCACAAACTTTGGGTTATGAGTCCGACTCTCTAACCATTAGACCACGACTTCCCCCATGTTTATATATATGATAAAAGTTTTATTCATTAAAATATTATTGAAATAATTAAATATTAATTTAAAAAAGTAAATATTATATGTACATTTAGTCATTTAGCAGATGCTTTTATCCAAAGGGACTTGCAAATGAGGACAGTAGAAGCAATCAAAATCAACAAAAGAGCAATAATACACAAGTCCTATAACAAGTCTCGGTTAGTCACAGTACATGTAGAAAGGTTTTTTTTGTATACTAAATAAAAATAAATCAAGTACGTAGAATAGAAAAAGATGAGAGAAAGTAAGTGTTAGAGGCCTTTTTAAAAATTTAAATTAATTAAATTATTTAATTTAAATTAAAAAATGTATTCATTTTTTTGTACATTTTTGCATTGTTTTATAATATTAATTATATTTGATAGTATTTAGCTTTATTTGTTCATTTATCTTCTAATGTGGAGAATCAAAATATTTATACTAGTTATTATGAATAAATGTATTATATTGTTCACTGAACTCATTAACATATTGATTATTATGAATAAACTATTAAAACGTTTGGGATTTGTTGTGCTTTCATTTCAGATTGTAACCTGACCTTATCTGTCGTGGCTTCAGTCCCGCTTTTAAAAATGCCTCGATCGTTTCTAGTGAAAAGTAAGAGGGCGGGGCATCACCCCACACGCTCCGCCCATTCTCAGCATCAGCATCATGACGCATGGACGTCCAGCAGTCGCTCTGCGGCTCTGGAGCTGCTGCCCTGCACATCCACCGACAGCAGCCGAACCCATAACAGCACTGATGGAGCTGGAGCTGGAGCTGAACCCGAACCCTGGCCTTCATCCACTGCAGGTATATGAAGAACAGCTCAGCACAGTGTAACACCAGCAGTGACTGGAATAGTGTGGCATGAGAATATGACAGCTTGCAGCTCATGAGAACTGAACTTGAACAAAACTCCCACAAATGATCAACTTGAATGACTCACTATGATATTTTTTCCAAGAACTAAATACCTCACCACTATTCCGATTAATTAAAAAACCCAGCTAACAAAAATGTTCTAAGAATGTTTTGCTTATGTCCCCATTAAGTTATGGAAACATTTGATCTGAATGTTCTCTAAATGTTCAAAATGACCAGTTTTTAAAACATTTGTATTTTTTTTGCTTATGCAAACGTTAAGGGAACATTGTGTTATCATTTTGCAAACGTTATAGGAACGTTACTTTGAATACAACCTCCTGAAACAACTAGTAATATTTACATTTATAATTAATAATTTAGCAGACACTACTATCCAAAGCGACTTACAAATGATGAGAACAATGGAAGCAATCAAACCAAAAAGAGAGCAGTGACAATGCTCAGTTAGTTTAGCACAGTACAAAATGTTAAAAATGTTAGATGAACGTCCAAATAAATGTTTCTGTTTTTGTTCTACTAACATTACTGGGACAATATTTGTTCATAACATGGAGAACCTTGCCAGAACGTTCTGAGAACATTCCATGTTAGCTGTGAATATTCATGAATGTTTAATAATAACAAAAACAGTTCCAACTGCCTGTTCAGTTTTAAGAATATTTTTCCCATAATGCTTTGCAGAGAGTGAGCCTGAGAGCTGTAAAGGCCCGTTCAAACCAAGTGCAATATAGCGATAACCATATCATTTCAAATGTTTTAAAGAACATTCTACAGTTATAACAAAAAAACGACACAAAGTAATGCTATCATTGGAATAACTTTCAGCACAATTTTTCCAGCTAATGAACTATAAAAACTTTGACAGCGAATCAGAATCCAGCCAGCTTTAATGAGCGCGAACGTTTAAAGCGGCAGCGCGCTTAGAATAAACGAACCCGATCTCATGAATGTGCATTTCAATGGCACGATTTTCTGTTTCTATTTCTACTTTGATGTGCATATGATACACAATTGGTAGGTTTAGAGGTGTGGTGTAGATGCGTATTAAATGCGTATTATATGCACGCCAACAAAGTGTGTATCAAATGCACGCAAAAACTACGTATTATATGCATGTCAAACACGTGCGTATCGTATGCACGCCAAGTTTTTGCGTATAAATAGTAGTAGTGTCAACAAAAGTACTGACCGCAATACCGAAAATTTGAAAAATGTTCATTTCCTACTAAGATTTGAGCAGATTCTTAAACAGCGCTGATTGGTCATTGTGTTCACGTGCGTTTTAAAGGCTCTTGTGTGTTTCTGTGTGCGCGCTCGGTGAAGAGCGGGAAGCGATGATCACTGAAGCAATCACAGACATATCTGTTGAGCACGTGAACACAATGACCAATCAGCGCTTTTTAAGAATCTGCTCAAATCTTAGTAGGAAATGGAAAAGTTTTAAAAACTTCAGTACCGAATGGTTTCGCGGACGGTACTTTTTGCCACATTAATAAATCGCACGTAAATACACACACACACAAAAATGTTACTGATAAGCACTGACCGGGCTCAATAAACAGATCTAGTTGATATAGTTGTTGGTGTGAACGGGCCTTAATGAAGAGGACTGAGTGAGTGATTCAATGTGTGTGCTCCAAAAATGATTAAGTCCTTGTACTGCGCAAAAACATCACTTAATATTTTGTTTTATTTGAATTAATGTCGTCAGTAGTCATTTTTGCATGCTAAGATGAAAAGACAGGACATATTCCATTCTATTGTATTGTGTGTGATGGTAGTGAAGCAGTCTGGAGTCTGTCCACTGTCTAAGCTGTCGTGCTCTGTTGCGATGGAGAGACAGAGCGAGCTGGAGTGTCTGATTCAGGCTTTACTCAGTCACCATCAGCTGAGCAGTGTCCAGACGCCGCTGTGTGAATGTCCAGTCGGTGAGAAGGTGAGGAACGGCCGTGGGTCCTGATTGCAATTATCAGCTCGACAGCACAGAACAAATGCATTTAGATTCATGGGCCGCAGCTGATGATGAGAAAACATTATTCATTCAGCCGATGATTTGTTAATCTTTCCCGCCACGGGAATAAAACAAATAAAAAAATTCAGAATTTTCTGAGTTTATATCTCGCAATTATGAGAAAAAAGACAGAATTGTGACCTAAAAATTGCAATTAGGCTACCTTTCTTATTTATATTCAGTGACGGGAAAAAAAACAACTAGTGTTATCTCACGACCAATTCGTATGTATTTTACGAGGTGGCTAATTCGTACGAATTCGTATGACCTTGTACGATTTTGTACGATTTGTCTAGTGATGGGTAGTGAATGCATAAATTAATGAGTGAATGAATGAATGACATTTACTTACCATCAAACTCGGCTGGTCCAACTCCAACAATAATAATTGACATGGGAAGAGAGGCAGCCTGGAAAGAAAGAAAGAATGAATTTAAGAGTTTAATTAGGAGACCATTCCTTTAGGTTTTTATAATGTCATAGGAAACCTTTTTAAGTTCGGTCTATATTGTGAAAATGCAAAGACACACTACAAAGTTGACTAATGACTATTGAGTTAATATATTTTACAGATGGTTCAACGCTATCTCATGATAAAATTTGAAAGGATTTTACGAGGTGGTTAATTCGTACGAATTTGTACGACTTCACTCGTACGATTTTGTAAGATTTGTCCAGACTCCAGTGATGGGTAGGTTTAGGGGCGGGGTTAGGTGTAGGTCATTCGTACAAATTCATACTAATTGTGCAACTCGTAAAATACGTACGATTTAGCAAAAATCATATCAATTTGTACGAGTGAGGTCATACGAGTTCGTACGAATTAGCCACCTTGTAAAATATGCATGAATTGCTGTGAGAGCGGACTGAAAAAAAACTGAATTGTGAAATGTAAATTCAAAATTGCAAAAAAATTCCGAATTGTAAGATTCGTAAAAATCGTAGGTAATTAACTTTTCTATTTATTTAATTTAATTAATTATATATATATATATATTTTAATTCCATGGCAGAAACTGCCTTCCATATTAATCCAAAGCAGCTCACAGATGAGAAATAGGCTAGAAGAATACCTGATTTATGCAGAGGGAAAGCATATAGCTAGAACATTTTATAAAGTTAAAATTAATAGAGCAAAATATAAAGATGTGCTGATTTGATAATGATTTATTGATTTGACAATTCAGATTTGACAATGCTTTAGTCCTGATCTGATCACCTGACAGGATTTTCACACAGTCACAACTTATGCAAAATCACATGTGGGTTTGCGTGGGTTTCTTGCTCAAACATTTCATGCGTCATATGTGATGACATGCACATTTTAAACCCCGAACTTGATACACATCACATGTGGTTTAACAATAACACATCAGAACAAGGTAAAACACAATGTTATTTCCATTTATGATATGGTGTGATATTAATATTGCTATGTCTTCTGTAGCTCCTGTCTTCTGCTGTGGGTTTGGCATCGCACTTGTGCAATTCACATGTCAACAGGGCTGCTCTGCCATTGGCCGACTCCCCGGGCCATGCCCAACGGCCTTATGGGTACAGACCTACAGGAATATTGAGGGTGAGAGTACGTACTAAACAGCTGGCTGTATACATAGTATGCAAGTAAATACTGTACTGAGATTATTATAGTTAACTAAAACTATTTTTTTACTTTAAATTAAATAACTAAACTAAAATAAATAAAAAAATATTTGGCAGTCTTATCAAATAATGAGTAAAGATGTAGTAGGCCATCCAAATATCATGCATACAGAAAGTTTACATGCTGCGTGAAGAGTCTAACTAGTATGGCAATACTCTATTCCAAACACAGCCTGTGTGAATGTGTGTTTCAGGAGCGGAGTTTTGGTTGTAAGGTTTGTGGGAAGGTGTTTAAGAGGTCGTCGACTCTCTCCACACACCTGCTCATTCACTCTGACACGCGGCCGTTCCCGTGTCCCTACTGCGGAAAGAGATTCCACCAGAAATCTGATATGAAGAAACATACATTTATTCACACAGGTAAAATACATAATGGGGTTTCCATTGACTTACATTTTCATTAATAATTCAAATAAATTGTAAGGCAATTCCAGAACGCAACATGCTAAAGTTAGAATCTCTGGACCCTTTTCATATTTCTGTGGTTCTCAGAAGGAAATGCCGCCTAATAAAAATTGTGTGTTCCCATTTGCTACTATAGCAAAAGAAAAGAAAAAAACGACAGCATTTCTATGTCTTTACAAAAGAGGAAAGAAAATATCAAGACATTGACTATGTTGGTCAGAAGACATACTGGCCAAATTTGCCTTTGTATTAAAAATACACACACACAGTCACGCTAATTAAGGAAGTCGTGGGGAAGTCATGGCCTAATGGGTAGAGAGTCGGACTCGTAACCCAAAAGGTTGTGGGTTTGAGTCTCATACCGGCAGGGATTGTAGGTGGGGGGAGTGAATGTACAGCACTCTCTCACACCTTCAATACCACGACTGAGGTGCCCTTGAGCAAGGTGCCCAACTGCTCCCCGGGAGCCGCAGCAAAAATGGCTGCCCACTGCTCCGGGTGTGTGTGTGCACTTTGGATGGGATAAATACAGAGCACTAATTTAATGGCAAGAGTACAGTAATATAACAAACTGTAGAAACGTGTGCATAAATACAGTGATATTGGGGGTCCAAATTCAGCACACACCTTATTAAAGACAAGCAGAAGAGCCTAAAATATGAATGCAACATTTAATTGTTTAGAACTTCTCCACCTGCATATAGCGAAAATGTGTTCTGTGTCAATGACTGCTTATATTGCAAATTGGCATGTGTCATATTAATAGAATTCATTGTCTTAATCATAAACACACTACTTTGTAACGCAAATAGTTTGACCGTTTACTGCACTGTTATTCTTCTAGTCGTACCTATAGTACCATTCATAGCCCATTCACAGAAATGAACTAAATTGCTAAATAAGGTGGATAGTGTAGCAAAACTGAAAATGCAGGTAGGCCTACTTGCATTTGTGCTTAAAGCAGATTAGCTGCCTGTATAGTCAGTAGTAAACAGCCAGGCAGCTCAGTAGTTTTAGGGGCAGAGCTAATGTGTGTGACCGCTGTCATCTCTCAGGTGAGAAGCCTCATGTGTGCGTGGTGTGCGGTAAAGCATTCAGCCAGAGCTCCAATCTGATCACTCACAGCAGGAAACACAGCAGCTACCAGCCCTTTAGCTGCTCGCACTGCCCACTCAGCTTCCAGAGGAGACTGGACCTACAGGGCCACCTACAGACACACTCGCAGAACAGCAGCGGACTGTATCATGGGACCTGAGAGAGACCAGCTGCACACAAACCCCTTGGGTAGCTCAACCTACAGGGGTCGTATTACATTTTACCCAAAAGTCTACTATATAATGTTTATGAAAGATGTTTGCACCAAAACAAATGTTTGCTTATATCTAATTTGATTGCACACGATGCATTGTGAAATATGTCAACATTTCCAGCAGGCTGCACATTACTGTAGATTTATAGCTTCAAGACTTATGATTGGGTGCTCATGGTTGTGATAATGGTTGTCATAATCATGGAACGTTTCGTGTCAGAACATTTCAAAGCAACAATAATCACTCTATGTACATGATATGGCATTTAATAATAAACGCAGTAATGCAACAGATTTATAAGAACATTAATCTCTTTGTGAAAGTACAAGTATCTCTGTATTCTCAAGCTCTCAGCAGAAGTTTATCTTGTTTTAAAGTAGGGTGAAGTCAGCAAAAGTGGGACACTTTTTGGTAAACTGTGATTTAAATACAAATAGATCAATTCTACCAACACAATTTATGCTTTAAACAAATTCTCAAAGTCTCTTGTATCCCCCAGCATGTTTTTCATAAGAATATTGGTTGTTGTTTTAAACATACACAGATGCAAAAATGTTAAGTATCCATTGTTTTCCCCCCTTCGGGCTTTTTCAGGTAAATTGGGACACTGTGTCTGGTAAAGTGGGACACACATTTTTATCTGGTCTGTGCTTACAAAATACAATTTCCTACAGCAGGACATTGTAAAAAATCTTTTTGCAATAGAAAATCTTCAGAAATTAAAAGAATAACTTTATAAAAATAGACATTAGCGGATTGTGTTATTGATTGTGAACTCAAACACAATGTTTATTGAATTAAAACACTTTAACAGAAGCATACATTTGTAGCATTTTTTAAAGCAGTCCAACAGAAGTACAAATTTAAACAATTAAAACACTCCAACAGAAGGACAAAAACAAAGAATTGAATCACTTCAGCAGAAGTACAATGTACTGTGTAGTATACAAATGACATGATTTTCTATGATGTGCCTGCATGTGTGTTTGTATCTAACTGTGTGCTTAAGTGTGTGTGTAACACATGTGTTCATATATGTGTTTATGTTGTATGGGTGTAAACCATGCTTTCATATTTGTGTGTTTATGTTGTAATGTTACCCTGGACCACAAAACCAATTATAAGGGTCAGTTTTTCGAAATTGAGATTTATACATCATCTGAAAGCTGAATAAAAAAAATAGAATGAAGAAACTTGAATATCATTGCGTAAAATTGTATTATCACATGAATGCATGTAATACAAAGTTATATTGTAGATTGAATTACTCTTCGTATTAGAAATTAAACCTTAACAATTGAAATAGACTTAAACTATGTACGGGCACTCACCATGTACTTTCTCAGACCTTCCAGCTGACTTCACCCTACATAATAAAAGATCCTTTCCAACCCTTACCATCAGCATGTCCGGGCTAAATTTCTTTAATACTGACACTTTAAGACATGATTACTACACAGTAAATGAAAAACAATTAAAGGGCTGAAAATTAAACAAATTTACGAACGTTAAAGGAGCACAAATCTTATACACAAATCTATAATAGTTTTATATAATTTACGTTGTTACATTTAGCAGCACAACAAAAGCAGCAAGTAAAATATGTTAAAAGCACCTCAGAACAGTGGTACACAAATTCAGCCTTAAAGAAAGCACATGAAGTTTGTTTGTTTCGGTCACGTTTTGAATTTGATGGTCGTATCCCAGATAGCACACGTACGTCTGCAAGATGTGTGTTAAAGATTGCTTGATCTGGAAAGCCTCTGCTGTGTACAAACATCTGACAGATGAATGTAACATGTCAGTTTTACATACATTCTAAATCATAAACATCTTAAAGACATCTAATAGACGTCTATTTGACATCTTATAGGAAACGTCATAGACGTGCAGATGAGCAAACACTTTTTAAAAATACGTCTTCCAGATGTAAATGCAGACGTCAAATAGACGTCTCCATGATGTACGTGTGCTATCAGGGATATCTTTAGTCCACCTCGTGGAAACCGCTGGTTTGCTCCATCAGTGTCGGGCGGGGGGTTTCGCTGTCCTGTCGCGTGATCTCTGTAATACCGTCTCTCTGGGTCATATCATGCCTCCCTGACAACCAGGATAATATGTGTTAATAGCCAGCTGTCATGAAGAAAAAAAACGCTGTTAAACGAAAGTTTTGCGTGAGGGTCTGCATGTTTGTACCTGTGTGACTGTAAATGCACCACAGTGCCCCCATCAGACACAACCCCATCACAAACGCAGAGAACACGACCACTAACACTGGACTCTCGTATGTTTCTGAAACACAAACTAGGTAAATAACAGTTTCCACCTTATTTTTAACGTAAGAACATCCTTATTTTTGTGCAAGCCCTGTACTTTACCTGTACAAAAATGTATGTATGTAAAACTGACATCTTAAAGATGTCTGTCAGATGTTTGTACACAGCAGATGCTTTCCAGATTAAGCGATCTTTAACAGACATCTTGCAATTCGTTTATAGGACTTTTCCTATCAGATGTCAAATAAACATTTAAAAGATGTCTTTAAGATGTTTAGAATTTAGAATGTATTTAAAACTTGCATCTTATAGATGTCTATCAGATGTTTGTACACAGCAGATGCTTTCCAGATCAAGCGATCTTTAACAGACATCGTACAGACATACACAGTGCTTGAAGCGGGCCAGTACGCACCGGTACGCAGTACCTGCACTTTTTTGTGCGTACCGGCACTTCTGACATGTTGCCGGTACTCAGAGTAAAAGTGTCAGGGTCTGGGTGATTATATGATCCCATAATATGATTAGAAAGGACGCTATATAAATCACACTAGCCAGGCGGGATCACCTCTCATCTCGACCAATCACGTGAATGAATGCAAGCGGAGTGTGTGGGGCACGAGAGCATGTCAGGGGAGGCGTGCAGAATAGTAGAATAATAATTAATCATTGATTACTAATTTGAATCAGTACTTAATAACGAAAATAATATCTTAAAAATTAAAAGCAGCAGGCTTTTGCGTTCACATCATTTTAAACCGGTAAACTCCTGTAAAGTCCAAGGATCCAGTAAACAAATTCAAACCGTAAGTTCAAAACAGCCTAATGCAGAGAAAACATGGCCGATTTTATCAGCTATTGCGGAAAGAATAGTGACTTACGTCCAGATGTCAGTAAAATTGTTATTTTCAGCGTGTATTTGGCTTAAATGCAAGAGTGTTTTATAATGAACGCTGATTATGCGGTGGTCAGAGATTTAGCGATTCTGAATGGATCCATATAGTAGGCAGGCGATTTAGTGGTCTTTGGCGTCTCCCTGTGGTCCTGTTTGGTATCGCAGCTTGACTTGTGCTAATTTGTACTGAACATTTTTATTCAATTATTGATTGATTGATTGATTGATTGTGGCGCTATACACACATTGTGAATTATTAAAAAGTACTTATTTATTTAATATAACTAATTAAATAAGGGGGGGTACCGGCACTTCTTTTTTCCCACTTCAAGCACTGGATGCACGTGTGCTGTCTGGGATGTATGTCAATGGAGAACAACTACTGTTTGATTACCCACATTCTTAAAAATATCTTCTTTTATGTTTAACAGAAAAAAGAAACTCATACACATATGGAACAACTTGGGGGGAAGTCGTGGCTTATTGGTTAGAGAGTCAGACTTGTAACCCAAAGGTTGCGGGTTCGAGTCTCGTACCGGCAGGGATTGTAGGTGGGGGGAGTGAATGTACAGCGCTCTCTCCCACCTTCAATACCACGACTGAGGTGCCCTTGAGCAAGGCACAGAACCCCCAACTGCTCCCTGGGGGCTGCAGCAAAAACTGGCTGCCCACTGCTCTGGGTGTGTGTGTGTGTGTGTGTGTGTGTGT
>NW_015506067.1:879828-883616 GCF_001515645.1 Sinocyclocheilus grahami
TGTGTGTGTGTGTGTGTGTGTGTGTGTGTGTGTGTGTGTGTGTGTGTGTGCACACTTTGGATGGGATAAATGCAGAGCACTAATACTTGGCCACATGTCACTTCACATTTGAAGGTGAGTATATGATGACAATTTTTATTTTTGGGTGAACTATCACTTTTAATTTCCTTGCAGGGCAATTATTAACCAAAAATTACTTATGAGGGGTAAAACTCACTGCTGTGTGCAGGAGTCTGTTTCGAGATCTCAGCAGGCTTTTGAGAAAGTTTACCTGGTAAACACATACACAGAGACACAAACATAAAACATTAAAGTGTTAAAGTAATGCAAAACTTTTGTGTAAATGAGAGTTGAGAATGAGGGTGTGTACAAACCAGCAGGGGGAGCCAGAAACCCAGCAGAATACGTGACCAACACAGGCCGAGAGAGATTTCTGTACTCACACTGAATGATAGAGAGAGAGACATATATGAAATGTTTACTAGCAGATATTGACAGATGTGATTAGTAAATTATGTCATGTTGAGATCTCATTAGTGTTCATTTCTTCTAAGGATAAGAATCATAAAGTATTGAATAGTTCTGGCTCCAGTTCCATTACATTCTTTTAGTACTTTTGATAATAGGCCCTATGCATGAGTTTGCCTCTGTGGCAAATGCAACTTCTGGTGCAGTACAGTGTATGGAAATTGTGAGAAAATTAAGAGACAGACAACAGGACAAAGCAATGTTGATGCATTGCATCTTTAAATGCTTTCAAAGCTTATAGAATTGATTTAAAATTTTATTTAATGGAATATATAAAAATGTTAGTATGTTACTATAGTTAATATAATATGTAATACACTATATTATTAAATAATCAGTTGTGGATGGCATAACAAAAAGAGCTACTACAACCAAACTGAGGGAATCAAAGAGAGAGCAAGTTATTTGATGATTCAAATCCCATAACTCATGGGTTTTAGACTCATTTATGAGTCATTAAAAGAACTGGGTAATAAGAGTCATCTTTGAGTCATACTTGTTTTAATAGTTTTAATAATTGCATGCATTTATGAATGCTTCGAAATAGTGAATCATTTTGCGAAACAACTGATTCACTGATTTTGATTCAACTTATTCAAAGTTTCAAAAAGCAAATTTTACCACATTAGTGTTAAATGTTGGGACGTTACCTGCGTTACCTGTTGAGAAGTAGTTGTATGTGTGAGAGCAGGTATCTGAGGCCCGTCTGTGCAGATCCGAGTGGCGGCCCCGGAGGGCCCCTCAACTGACGCGCACAGACGCAGCCGGCAGTGCAGGAACTGGATGGAGTTATTAAAGACAGGCCGCAGGATGAAACTGAACTGCAGCGTGTTTGCGCTCTCGCGTTCGTCCTCCCGTCTCTTCCGTCTGTGTTCTTCAGGTCTCCTTGCTCCGAGTCTGTCGGGTCTTTTGTCTTTATTTTGTCTCGGCTGTGACAGTCTTCTGTCATTTTTCCTGTAGATCTTCTCATCTTCCTCATCTTCATCATGTCCTGTGCTGTCTGTGGATTCCTGGGTTTCTCTGTGGCTCAGTTTGAAGGACGGGTCACAGGGGCAGGAGTCTCTGATGATGGACCAGCCGCTGTGTGCATGTGGATCTGAGAGAGGAGAGACCAGACACGACTGGACCTCCACGGCCTCCGCAACACCAGAACCCACCAAGATCTGACAGAGAGAAATAGAAAGAAATGACATTAATTAACCACTCAAATCATCCCAGCAACCACATAGCAGCAGCATAGCAACCATTCAGAACACCCCAGCAATCACATAGCAACAGCCCAGCAATCACATAGCAACAGCGTAGCAACCACTCAGAACACCCCAGCAACCACATAGCAACAGCCCAGCAATCAAATAGCAACAGCCTAGCAACCACATAGCAACCACTCAGAACATCCCAACAACCACTCAGAACACCCCAGCAATCACATGTGTAGCAACAGCATATCAACCATCCATAACACCCTAGCAACCTCACAGCAACATGAAAATAATAGAAATGTAAAGCTATTGGTTGTACATATTAAGTTTAGTTTTTCTTTACTATCCTTAATTACTCAGCCATATGCTAAAAGCCACCTTAGCAATCGTAGTAACTTATAAATAATAATTCTAGCAATATATACCACCTTCGTAATCTTACAAGTTCTTTAGAAAATAAAAAAACGTAACACTAATATTTATATTTTAGTTTTAGATTTTATTTTTACTATTCTTAATTATTCATGTTTAATTTTCGTATGTATTAATTTTTGTTCAGTTTGTTGCTAGGTGCAAGTTGCTTACAAGCTATGACTCTGAACTACTACTTCTTTTATATTAGATCTATTTGCTGTTATTTGTGGGTAATATATTTTTTTTCTATGAGTTTTCTTATTCATATCGTACACGGCAAAGCTGCAAGTGTAGTTTGTTATTATGTCCATTTGTGGCCTTCATTCAAACACACTAATGAAAGATCCACACGGCGACAGGAGTCTCATGTCCTTGAGCTCTTTTAATCATGTTATGGACTCCACCACTGTGCTATCATCTGCTCTGACCTTCACGAGATGCCAGAGAGGAAACAAGCACACAAATGCAACAAATAACACTGACCTGCACGTAAACGCGGTCATACGCGGTGATCACGCAGGGCCCCACGGCTCTTTTCTCGTAGGCCTCTGTGGCAAACAGCTCCATGGACAGGACTGGAGTGGCGGGGCCGCTCGGCACCCAGGGACTGAAGCGCAGCGCCTCCACAGGCCTGGAGGACGGAGTCATGTCTGTTGGACTCACAGGAGTGATCAGAGACGATGCACAGCTGATCTGAACAGAGAGAAAACAGACGAAAAAAAGTGAGCCACACATGACAAACATGCAGTTTAGAGCAATGGCTGTTAGGAAAAGAAATGTATGTCATTTACAAACTGTTTGTGGTCAGTAAGATTTTATTTTATTGAAACATATTAATACTTTTATTCAGCAAGGATGCATTAAATTGCTCAAAAGTGTCAGTAAAGACATTTATAATACTACAAGATAATATTTAAAATAAATGCGGTTCTTGTGAACTTTCTATTCATTAAAGAGTCCTAAAAATCTAATTTAATATTGATAATAATTAGAAATGTTTCTTGAACAGTAAATAAACATATTATAATAATTTCTGAAGGATCATGTGACCAGTGTTGGGGGTAACGCATTACAAGTAACGAGAGTTACGTAATCAGATTATTTTTCAGTGCTGGTACTACTAGATCTCAGTGCTGCGTTTGACACTGTCGATCATAACATACTACTAGAGAGACTGGAAAACTGGGTCGGGCTTTCTGGGATGGTAATCAAATGGTTCAGGTCATACTTAGAAGGGAGAGGTTATTATGTGAGTATAGGAGTGCACAAGTCTAAGTGGACGTCCATGACATGCGGAGTCCCACAAGGCTCAATTCTTGCACCGCTCTTGTTTAGCCTGTATATGCTACCACTAAGTCAAATAAGGAGAAAGAACCACATCGCCTATCACAGCTATGCTGATGATACCCAGATTTACCTAGCCTTATCGCCAAATGACTACAGCCCTATTGACTCCCTCTACCAATGCATTGATGAAATTAACAGTTGGATGTGCCAGAACTTTCTTCAGTTAAACAAAGAAAAAACCGAAGTCATTGCATTTGGAAACAAAGATGAAATTCTCAAGGTGAATGCATACCTTGACGCTAGGGGTCTAACAGCTAAAAATCAAGTCAGGAATCTTGGTGTGATTCTGGAGACAGA
>NW_015506067.1:884675-887212 GCF_001515645.1 Sinocyclocheilus grahami
GTAACTAAATCTGCATACTATCATCTAAAAAACATTGCAAGAATTAGATGTTTTGTTTCCAGTCAAGACTTGGAAAAACTTGTTCATGCCTTTATCACCAGCAAGGTAGACTATTGTAATGGTCTCCTCACCAGCCTTCACAAGAAGACCATTAGACAGCCGCAGCTCATCCAGAACGCTGCTGCCAGAATTCTTACTAGAACCAGAAAATCTGAGCATATCACACCAGTCTTCAAGTCCTTACACTGGCTTCCAGTTATATTTAGGATTGATTTTTAAAGTACTTTTACTCATTTATAAATCACTCAATGGCCTAGGACCTAAATACATAGCAGATATGTTCACTGAATATAAACCTAACAGACCACTCAGATCATTAGGATCAAGTCAGTTAGAGATACCAAGGGTTCACACAAAACAAGGGGAGTCCGCTTTTAGTTATTATGCCGCCTGCAGTTGGAATCAGCTTCCAGAAGAGATCAGATGTGCTAAAACATTACTCACATTTAAATGCAGACTCAAAACTCATCTGTTTAGCTGTGCATTTATTTAATGAGCACTGTGCAACGTCCGAACTGATTGCACTATATTTTATGTATAATAATTTTCTATTCTTAACTGTTTTAAATTCATTTTAAACCTCTTAAATCAATTTTTAAATCATTTTCAAAGTTTTTAAATATGTTGCCTTGCCTTGCCCTTTCCAAGTAACTAGTAAAGTGATGCATTACTTTTAAGTTTACTTTTAAATCAGGAGTGTGGTGCAGACACTTCCTTCAGCTGGAGGCTTATTAATTTCACTTTTGCTGTGAAAGGGCCTTTACAGTTGCTAAAAATATAACTTTATAGTTTTTTTGTTATAAAAAACAAATACGCAAGCCCAAACCAGGTGACAAAAAGTGATACAAAATGAATGAATTACTTTCCACATAAAGTAACTAAGTAAAGCAATCAGTTACATTTTCATGGAGTAACGCGATATTGCAATGCATTACTTTTAAAAGTAACTTTCCCCAGCACTGCACATGACCCTGAATACTGTAGTCATGATGCTAAAAAATTCAGGCATGCATTACAGGAATAAATAACATTTTACAATATATTCAGACAGAAAACAGCTATTTTACATTGCAATAATATTTCACAATTTTAATGTTTTAGCAATAGCAACAATCTCCCAGAACACCCCACACAGTAACAGCCTAGCATTACTATTATTTGTACAGTTTTAGTTTTAGCTGTCCTATTTTTAATTACTCATGTTTAATTATTGTATGCTACTGCCTTAATTTATTATTTTTGTTTAATTTGTTGTTAGGTGTTGGTTGTTTGCCATCTTTGGTGACTCTGAACTACTATTTTTGATTAGAGATTGAGAGACACTTAAAACCATAAAATAGATTTTAAATTGTAAAGATATTTTTACAAAATTACTGTTTTTCCTGTATAGTTGATCAAATAAATGCAGCCTTGGTGAGCAATAAGAGACTTAATCTGAATTGTTATATATTGTTTCAAATCAGTAAAATATGAGCCTCCAGTTCCCATAACAGTTCAGATGCTGCCAAGTACACACTGAAGGTTTGAAACACTCACATGAATGGCTATCAGACTCATCTCGTCCAACACCCTCCCGCCTGTCTCATTGTTTAAACCCTCGGATGGTTTCTGTTTCCACAGGAACACCTTAAAAATACAGTTAAAATACATAGCAGTATGAAATGTGCCTTCTGCCTCTGTGTCTTTTGAAGACGCTCCCATCACCAAACCTGTAAATGGTTTGTTCTGCTGGATCTGGTTCAGTGTGACCCGGGTCATCTGTTTTTGGTGTGTGGTTACAGCTGACAATTTTATCATCTTCAGTGATGGCGAGGCGGTGTGACCCAGGTCAGGTTTATTTACTGCACTACAGGACCATTCTACTTTTATAATCATTTAATGGTACTCACTGTACTTTCTCTTTTAATTCAACTAAATGACAGAATTTCAGTTGCATAACAGAATTTTATGCTGAAAACAAGACATTACATCATAGGTACATTGACTATATACACTCATTTTACAATTGTGTTGAATAATGTGTCTCTCACTGTATTCGTGTAATGAATTATTCCGTTCACGTCATCCAGTTCTCCCTCTGTCCCGCAGGAAATGACCGGGAAAAGCAACAGGAAATGGCTTCCATTAAATTCACCGTGGCAGTTGTGATCTCGCAGGGTCACTGCCGACACTGAAAAAATCTGTGTGTATATAAACAATTCAGAGAATCAAATTTGGACATGTAAAGAATATTGAATAATGTAGCACACATTTTCAGGCATTTGAAGTTGGTGAGATATTTATTGTTTTTGAAAGAAGTCTCTTCTAAGACTGCATTTATTTGATCAAAAATACAGTAATATTGTGAAATTATTACACTTTAAAAGAACTGTTCTGTGAATATGTTGTAAAATTTCTGTGATGCAAAGCTGAATTTTCAGCATCTTGATCCTTCAGAAATCACTCTAATATGCTGATTTGCTGCTCAAGAAACATTT
>NW_015506067.1:887247-907247 GCF_001515645.1 Sinocyclocheilus grahami
ATATATATATATATATATATATATATATATATATATATATATATATATATATATATATATATATATATATATTTGAAATGCATTTAATGCAGGGATATTATGATTAACTTAAAGTAAAGTCATAAAAAACAGGCATTTTGCTTTCAATTTATTTTTGCAAAATTTGTTTTCATTTAGCTTAACTTTAAATGTGCTAAAATAACTACATTTTATGGAGCCCCTAAAGGGACATTTGCAAAAATTAAAAAATGAAGTCTTTTGCATGCGCACGAGAAACTTTTTGCGAGCTCATGCATTACAGTTTCTGGTTGCGTCACTTCTGCCATCTTACAAAGAAGAAAAGAAGAGCATGGATGCGCATGAATAAGCCTAATTGAGATCTATTTTAAACTTGGCCTTCAATACGAAAACACTGTTTCTGTTCTTGCATTCCGAGACAGATAAATCATCACTGAGCATTAGAACAGCTTTTTCCCTCAGGCTACATTCCACCTGAACAATATAACATCTCAGGACGGTACATCTGTACATAACTTCTCAAAACTTTTCATCTGTAAAATAGCACATTCATAATTCTTTCTAGATAAAACAGAATTATGAGTGTGCAAATGTGTTGAGAAAAGTTATCTCCAAAATATAGAGAAAATAGAAAGAATTATGAATGTGCTATTTTACAGATGAAAAGTTTGATATTATTTATATACAATAGTTATATTGTTCAGGTTGAATGTAGCCTGAGGGAAAAAGCTGTTCTTATGCTGCTCAGTGATGATTTATCTGTCTCGGAATGCAAGAACAGAAACAGTGTTTTCGTATTGAAGGCCAAGTTTAAAATAGATCTCAATTAGGCTTATTCATGTGCATCCATGCTCTTCTTTTCTTCTTTGTAGGGATGTACATCTCATAACTGAGGCAAATGCGATATGCATCTCAATGCATAGCTAACGATGCGATGCATTAAAGATGCATATGAAGCAGCTACCGATGTGATGCGATACGATTCACCCCATTACGATGCAGTGCGATCCGATTTCGATTCAACAATGCGATTCGATGCAATTGAAAAAATATGATCGCTTTTATTTCTTTGGTTCAGACAGACAGCAAATCATATATTAAGTGCCTTCTGACTTCTAATGCCTCGAGGCATGATTGATAAAACAAGTTTACCAAAAAAGCCAGGCTTATTTCCATTAGTCTGACTCTCATTGTAAAATGATTTGGTTCCATAAAGCAAATTTAACATAGATCAACCTCACTGTGGCAACTTATTCTGGGAAACTAACCTGGTCCGGAGCAGGCTAACTGTCAGACTAAGTTGAGTTCCTCTAACACTGACCAATAGGAACGCAATATTACCACTGATTCTCTCACATAGGCCTACTATTATAGCCATGCAGCCTTTATCTCTGGTTTTTTGACAGCTGTACCTTTTATAGATAGCAGAACATTACAATCTAAAATTGCTCTTTAAAGCAATCACTAAATAAAAATTAAAATAAATAAAGAAAAAGTTTAGTGGGTACGGAAAGTATTCAGACCCCCTTACATTTTTCACTCTTTGTTATATTGCAGCCATTTGCTAAAATCATTTAAGTTCATTTTTTTTCCTCATTAATGTACACACAGCACCCCATATTGACAGAAAAACACAGAATTGTTGACATTTTTGCAGATTTATTAAAAAAGAAAAACTGAAATATCACATGGTCCTAAGTATTCAGACCCTTTGCTCAGTATTTAGTAGAAGCACCCTTTTGATCTAATACAGCCATGAGTCTTTTTGGGAAAGATGCAACAAGTTTTTCTTTTTAGCAAATGGCTGCAATATAACAAAGAGTGAAAAATGTAAGGGGGTCTGAATACTTTCCGTACCCACTGTATATATAAAATAGTTATATTTTACTCAGAATTATTAAAAATGAATTTAAAAAATATACTTAAAAAGATGCTTAAATAACTTTATTTCTAAAGTTAAACTAAATTGATTTCTTTTTAAAAAATATATGTATACACACACACACACATTTACTTTTATGAAAATGTACCTACAAAAATGCACAACTTTAAAAAGCATAATGAAAGCAATAGTATCGCAGTGTGTCTATTGGTTACCTGTAGCATCTGTGTGTCCACAGTAACAGTAAGAGCTCCGCTCTCACAGTGGCAGCTGAGCGCCTCACTGCTTCTATCTGTCATGATGTCATCCTGCCGCCCGTCTGAAGACCTCAGTTCTGTGTCTGATCCTCCTGAACCACAGAGATGGCTCGGTCACAAACCCTAGTGAGCGAACCTCGCTGTCTACAAAGGCAGCTGCCTTCTAAGATCACATCCTAACTTAATCTACTGAATGCTTTTTAAAAAATAGTTCATGAAAGTGTAGTATTAAATAGATTTAATCTAACCTTGACTAAAAATCTGATCAAATATTCAAGAAAATGTTAAAAATCAACCTTTTCCACCTTCTCTTAGCCTGACAACAAAGCGATTGGCCAGATCAGCCTCAGTGTACGAGGTCACTTTGGGAAAGCCGTTCTGATTGGCCCATTCTAGAAGGTCGGGGGTGCTGAGGAGGTTAGAAGTCACGGTGCTGGTCATGCTGAAGCTGGGGGATTGAGTTCGGTACGGCGGACTCACGCTGTTGGACGACTGAACGAGAGAGACGCAACTGTTCATAGATGAGAAAGTGTTTTTGGAAAAGCGCACAGGTTAGAAATGCAAATGTAACTTACATAGACCCTGACGTGGCCTTTGACCTCTGGAGCCACCAGAGCCCAGTTGACCGGAAGCGCACTGCTGAGGATCAGGACAATCCTGTGATACGCTGAACAAGCCACTGGAGGCAGCAGAGAGACAGACACCTCCACCTCCAGAGAGCTGAGAGAGAGACACTTTAACATTTATTATTTTATTTTTCACAGTATCTGTGGTGTGCTGTCAATTATGACAGAGAATCTGTTAAATTTCTGACATGGAAATTTGTTAAAATAAAAGAAAACAGCAATGGTCTTGTTATGGAGGCCTGGTAGGGAATCAGAAGGTTTAAATATAGAAAAAATTAAACTTGTGTTTTTATTAAAATGAACAGAAAGGCAATGTATTACATGGATTCTTTTAAAACATTAATTATATTGTTTTTATTCTCCTCTTTATGTCCTACTGTCAGACTCGAGTGCGTGGGACTGTGTCAGAAAGTGAACACGCATCTATATACTGTATCCAGTGTAGACAAGATAGTGGCAGTGATTGTCATTTCTATTTGCTTTTGATGCGACACGACACTCGCATTTAGCGTGATCAAGTGTTAGCCGTTAGCGACTGAACGCCAGTGGGCAGGGCCTATGGTGAGAAGATGACTATTTGTCAATGTCTTGCTCTGGAGGCAGTGTTTATGCAAAAGACTGCGCCCGGGTGACATCATCTTGCACCTCAGATCCAAAGCGAACTGCTTTTGGTGCTTGATAAAAGCTGCAGTCCGTAAGTTTTGCCTCTTTGTCACCATCCCTGTTTGAAAACCTGCAATTGCAGCTGTGTGCGGAATTATCTTCCTTGCGTGGGTTGTGAGTCGGCACGGCTCCAGTTCAGATGAATCTAATGTTTTGAGGAGTATGTGTGGCAGTCAGTCACCGCACCGGTGTGGATATTTACTGTACTTCACAATCACAGATTCTAGCCTACGTCTTGGAATATATGGCCCAAATAAGAATTTTCACCTAATATTGCCATCTGAACAAGTAAGTAACAAGTCTGCCATGTTTGTTCTGACCAACTGAGGAAAAAAGCATTACCATAAATCGTGCTATCAATGGTGATTAAATCTAAAGATCGGTTAGTTCATATCACATCAAAACGTGCAAAATATTTTTATTGTTATACTTTTTCTCAAATTGGTAATGTTAACAACATCAGCATTGCGTGACTAGTGTGTATAAGCGAGTAGATTAAAATTTCTGAACAGTCTAATCTCTAATTGTTATACCACTCGAATTTCATATTAAGAAATTATTTTAACCCAAAAAGCAAATTATGCTCCCTTCGAACTGGTTGTCTTTAAAATACAAATCTTGTGTAATCCCAGGCTATCTGTAATCAGAAGCACATTTATAACTGGAATACAATTTAATTTCATTCACATGTGTTTCATAAACACATAATCCTTTCTGGATAACAATCCACCATCAAAATGATACATTTCATTATTCCAGCTGCTGTGAGAAAAGGCTATAAACGATCGGCCACCTGCAGGATCCTCACATGCGATAGCCTACTAGCCGGGACAACTTCTTTATGTTTACAGAAGTGACGTAATGACGCAGCGGCATGCTCGAATTTCCCACGAAAACCTTCCCGTACCACTCAAATTAGAAAACATTATTATAAGATGACCGTTGTGAATCCGGCTAAAGTAAGGCGATAGTTTTGAACACTGGCTGGTTATGTACTTGCTCAAATATTGATTTCGGATCATTTTTAACAAAAAAAAGTTACGGACTGCAGCTTTAAATAAATGCTTTGTTTATCATGAGGAGGATGTTTTAAGCTATAAAACTTGCAGGATGTTTTAATAGTACAAAAACCTTAAATGCAAAAAGATCAAGGCAAATTTGATTTCTCGTGTCATGAACAATTTAGTTCATTTATCCATTAAGTCAATTTGAATTTCTTTCTTTTTATTTATTAGGCACCTTTTTATGACTTCTAATTAAAAAAAAAAAAACTTTTACTAGTTTAAAAATTACTGTTAATTTTAAAGGTAAATTTTTTCTGCAATATTTTTATGTACATGTTTATGTAAAGCATTTAAAGAAATGTTTCCTTTTCTTCAATTTTTATTTCTCACTTCTTAGTGGTTCCATATCGAATGGGAACTCGCACTGCGTCCCCTAAAGGACACTTTGGGGAACGCCCTCAGTGTGACCGGTGTCTGAAGTGCATGTGGAAACACGACAATGAACTTGACATTGGCCTATGATGTTACTGGTGCGACGAAGAGTATAAAAGGGCACCTGTAAAGCACACGTCATCAGCTTCTTGTCTTCAGCCGTTTGTTTGTGTCGGCCGTCTGCACTCATGGGGCTCAGAGTTAGATCCGGCTGACGAGCTTGGGACGGGTCTCTCCCTATCCCAATCCTCGGTCGCCAGCTCTGTTGCTCTCGAGCGGGATCTGGAAGCCTGGTCTCCAGTTTCTTCCAATCCGGCAGAGAGCATGTTACTTGGCCGGTCTAGCTCCGAGGAGATAGACGTGACAGGAGTTGAGGCGGAGGCTACATCACAAACCGCCTCCTTCTCGTCACCCGCGTATGGGGATCTCCTGGACGTCATGACCCTCGCCACCGCCAGGCCAACCCTGGACTGGTCGGCGGAGATGCAGGAATGCGCATCTAGTAGCCATCTGGATGAGCGCTTCCTAGCAGGTCATAAACGCTCCGCCCCTCCAAGCCTTCCATTCCTCCCTGAGCTTCACAGCGAGCTGTTGAGGTCATGGAGGAATACTTTTTCTGCCCGCATCTTTCCTCCTAACAAGTCAAACTACGCTAATGTGAAGGGGTTGGAAGACAGTGGATACACAAAGATTCCTCAGATGGAGGAATCCCTTGCGGGTTATCTCCCTGCTCCCCAGGCGTCTTCGTGGAGGGCTCCTACCTTGCCTTCGAAGCTGTGCCAGTTTACATCTAGGCTCGTGGGCAAGGCATACGCGGCGGCTGGGCAGGCGGGCGGTACCCTGCATTCTATCTCTGTATTGCAGGCTTACCAGGCGGATCTGCTAAAGGACGCTGATGCGGCGGGGGGGGCGTGGCTCCTGCTGAAATCGAGGAGCTCCGCCACTCATGTGATCTTGCTCTCCGTGCAACCAAGCAAGCGGCTCGCGCCATCGGCCGCTCTCTTGCAGCACTCATTGTCACGGAGAGGCATTTATGGCTTAACCTGTCGGGGCTTAAGGAGAAGGACAGGTCTTTTCTCCATGATGCCCGGTTTCGCCTGCCGGGCTTTTCGGAGCTGCTTTTGAGACAGTACTCCGTAAGTTCAGGGTGGCGAAGGTTAAGTCAGCGGCGTTTGAGCACTACATCCCTTGCCGTAGGTGGCGTCCTTTCGGTCAACCACCTGAAGCTGAGCCTGCCGCCGGGCCCAACGAGGAACGTGGGTTATTTTGCGAATCGCATCCCACTCCTTCAGCTATTTTCTCTGTTATACGAATTGTGTTATGGGTTTTGAAAGTTGGGCAGAATCTTTTCTTGCTTCCCACTTCTTATTTTCAAGTAAACGGGATGAGGCAGGTTGCCTCCGTACTGCACAAGACTGTAAGATGTGTTGAGAAGATGGGTAGTATTGCAGCTTGTATTCCCACTTCTTAATCTGTTACGCAATAAGGCAGGGCGCTTCCCCTTCTGTATTGTGCTTAACACTGTGAGATATATGCGAGAAGGGTGGGCTATTCCGCGGATTACGTCCCACTTCCTCAGCTGTAATCCTCACAGTATTATATGCTTTGAAGTAGATGGGCAGTATCGCTTCTTGCGTTCCCACTTCTCATGACCTGCAGTGCTTACCACAAGGGGGTTTCCCTCAGTTTGTGTGGATAGATGTGAGAAGTACACGGAGATGGTGGGCTATTCCGCGGCTTGCGTCCCACCTCCTCGGCTATGATCCTCACAATATCAAGACGGTTTAAAGTAGATGGGCAGTACCACTTCTCGAGTTCCCACTTCTTATAAATTACCATGTGATAGCGCAGGGAGGGTTTTCCCTCTGTTTTTGTACACAGATGTGAGAAGTACGCGGAGATGGTGGGCTATTCCGCGGCTCACGTCCCACTTCCTCGGCTATGATCCTTACAATATTATAACGGTTGACGTAGATGGGCTATATCGCTTCTTACGTTACCACTTCGTATGACCTGCAGTGGTTAGCACAAGGGAGTTTCCCTTCGTTTGTGTGCATAGATGTGAGAAGTATGGTGGGCTATTCCGAGTTTCCCTTCGTTTGTGTGCATAGATGTGAGAATTATGGTGGGCTATTCCGCGGCTCGCGTCCTACCTCTTCGGCTGTGATCCTCACAATATCAAGACGGTTTAGAGTGGATGGGCAGTCTATGGGACGGTTTAGAGTGAGTGGATTCGTTCCCCAAAGTGTCCTCTAGGGGACGCAGTGCGAGTTCCCATTCGATAGGGAATGTCTCAGGTTACCCATGTAACCATGGTTCCCTGAGAAGGGGAACGAGACACTGCGTCCCCTTGCCATGCCAGGGTGTTCCCCAAAGTGTCCTCTAGGGGACACAGTGTCTCGTTCCCCTTCTCAGGGAACTATGGTTACATGGGTAACCTGAGACGTTTTCTTTGTAATATAGGCTGTAACAACTGCAATTTTAAAGGGGTGGTTGACTGTTTTTTTATAGGCTTGATTGTGTTTATGGGGTGCAGTCTAACATGTGGTAATGCTTCATTTGTTAAAAAAACACATTCTTTTTCACATAATTTACCTTTATTCCACACCGCTCTGTCCCTTCTCCTCTGAACTTGCTGATCATTTTCTGCTTTTATGAAGCCCTGCCCTCAGAAATACACGATGGGCTCTGATTGATTAGCTGGCCCAGTGTGTTGTGATTGGCTAAACCGCCTCTAGCACGCTTCTAAACGTCCCACCCCTCAACATAGCGGCATGTGCTCCGGTTGTATTGTAAACAATGACGTCGTCTATATTGCTTATCAATTTGAGCCCGATTGAGACGCAGAGGATATTAGTGAAGAGGATCGCGCAAAACCTGTGCAAGCATGGATTTAAATGGTAGGCCTAAGATTTTTGTTTGTTGTCGTCTCATACTTTTAGATACGCTGTTATTTGTAAATGCTACTGCTTCTGTTAGTTTTTAATATACAGTTTTATTCTGATTAAAGCTTTAATACAGTTCGGCAACTGCACGCGCGTCCATGTATAACGCTTCTCATAGCTATAGTATGTGAAAATAAGTGTATTCCCTGGTCTGATGATCTGAATGAGAGAGAGAGAGAGAGAGAGAGAGATGCAGAGCGTGTGCAGAGCAGGGCGAGGCCAGGAACAGGATGAGAACGCTGCTTCAGAAATTTTTGAAACTTGTGAATTTATTAGAATCGTTAGAAGACAGAATCGCGATTCATATACGAATAGATTCTTACATGCACCCATAGTTTTCTCTTCCTCTTCTCTAAAGCCCTGCCCCCTTTGCTGTGTGTTCCCGGAGGCGGGGTTTATGTAAAATTCTGGGTTCTTGACATAACGGACCTGGGAAGTAACTTCTTGTAGTCCCTTACCAGCCGTTTTTGTAGGCATTAAACTGGCAGAATTTTAAAAGACGATATCTCCGTTTGCATTGAACTTTCAGCTTTGTAACTTTGCAGATACTGTTTATGATCAAACAGCAACATTACACACTAACTAACGTTAAAAAAGTGAAATAGCAATCAACCACCCCTTTAAAAACTTTTTTAAATTCACTCTTGAATCTCTATTTGTCCGTCTTAATAAACCTGATGCACTCAGTGTCCGCTTCTCATCTCAGTTTGATGTTCCACTCAGACTCGAGAGCTTGACTCACCCGCACAGGCCGGATCCTGAGGACCACAGGCGGATTATGTGGACCTCCATCTCCGAGGGCTGGTCTGACGGGATGCACCCGTGAATCTCCTGCTCCTGCAGCTCTGAGGCCAGATAGTTTTGGGACAGAAACGGAGACCGCAGGCGGCACTCACTCGGCATGCTGGCATCTGGAGTCCAGACGGAATGGAAATTAAGACAAAATAAAGCAAACCCCAATTTTCAAACAATTTGAATGAAAAGACGTGTATGTGTTTTTACCCTCTCCCAGACGGAGGTAAACACGGTTGGCGCGTACAGTGTGCGTGAGTGACGAGATGGTGGCGTGACGCTTTAGGATCCAGTGCAGCAGGACTCGTGGCCGCCATGGCAGAGATGGAACCTGTGTCACGCGGATGGACAAGCTCGAAGAGACGGCTGTGGAGTTGAGAGACACCTGGGAGAGCAGGTGAAGGCCTAGATTAAATGTTTCTCTAATTATGGCAACTGTACAGAAGTTTATTTTTTAAAAGGTAAAATACCAGTTTCAACATAATAAACCAAATGGCATCTTTCTTTCCCGTGTTCCCGCCCAAATGTCTGTTATGGCAGTTATAAGTTTGTTGAGTGGGTACAAATGTCCGCGAAAAGGGTGAATTGCTTTTGGCAGTAACAAATGCATGTGTAGAGCTATAAACTCCTACTCACCAGTTAGTATATATGTTTACCACAGTGAATTCCATTTATGTAACTGTAGGGGTCCCCAAAGTCACAAAAATACACAAAATGACATACTGTTTATGTTTTATTGCCTGGTGAACTGCAATACTTTCTAACCAGACAAAAAAAAAATCCAGTTTCAAATAGGTTTTCTATCGATATGAAAAGCAAAATGCAATACAAAGCGACAAAATTAAGTCACATTTGTTTCTATAGCTCTTTATACAATATAAATCGTTTCAAAACAGCTTCACATTAATAAACAAAAAAGGCCATCCAAGAAGCAGAAGAGTTTGTTTCTTGATGGGAACAGATTTGGAGTAATTTATCATAAATCACATGAATCATCTGCAGTGAATGGGTGCCATTAGAATGAGAATTCAAACAGTTGATAAAAATATCACAATAATCCACAAGTAATCCACACCACTCCAGTCCAACAATTAATGTATTGTGAAGCCAAAAGCTGCATGTTTGCAAGAAACCAATCCATCAAGACATTTTTTTTTACTTCAAACTGTTGCTTCCAGCTAAACTGCTATCCATAATATTGCTTTCTCCAATGAAAAAGTCATCTCATCTGAATCAGGAGAGAAATCTGCAAGATGTGGGTGGATTTTGATTTGATGTGAGAGGACAACAGGGGATGGGCTTTTTCACTGGAGGAAGCATTATCATGGATTATGGACTAGTATTTTGGCCAGGAGCAAAATTAAAAATATATTTTTTTATATATATTTATTTATTTATTTTTAATCAGCTGTTTGGACTCTCATTCTGATGGCACCCATTCACTGCAGAGGATCCACTGCTGAGAAAGTGATATATTGCTACATTATGCTACATTTCTCTAAATCTGTTCCCATAAACAAACAAACTCATCTACATCTTGAAATGCCTGAGCGGGAGTACATACAAAGTTTTTTATTTTTGGGTGAACTTTTCCTTTGTAAAATAAATTAAACAGTCAGATCAGTGAGTAAGTGTCGGATGATAAGCAACATCACCCACCTGCACCAGCACATTGATGTTGCGCAACAGTCCTTCATTTTCCAACACCCAATGCACGGCATGCCGGGAGCTCAGCACCAGAATCACCGGCCGGTTTACGGGCAGAGAGACGGTCAAAGATCTTAACACTACCGTTATCTGTGGACAGGACACCCAAATGTGACGTTTGGACACCAACTGGAAAAATACCAGCGGACGAATGTCTCATACTTGTTTGTTGGAGGCTTTGCCCACAGAAATCACATGGGTCTCTTTAACTCCACCCTCTCTGGATGCACAACCTGGTCCCGCCTCAAAGCGCTCCAGTTGAGCCTGCACTGGATGCAGCGCCCCCACAGGCCACATGGAGCACTCCAGCTCTCTGCTGGACACTGACACACACAGAGATGACTTAAAGGGGTCATAAACTGAGAAACCAGGATTCCCTTGATCTTTTGACATATAAGAGGTCATTGTACTATAAAAAAACAATTTAATTACAGTTGAGATACAGGTTTTCACAAAAACAAAAAATATCTAAAATAATAAACCTCACATTTCAGCCTTTAAACCATTTTTTAAGAAAAGAGACGAGTCAGAAGTATAAATTATTATATTAATTTAAAACAGGGTTATATGGGTGGATGGGGGAACAGCAGAACAAATTGAAAATCCAATTTGATTCTCTGCCAGTAGGAGGCGCTTTTGGAACGTCAAACATATAGCGGTTTCCCCAGAAATGGCTGTACACAAAGCAGCGCTGCGCTCATAAATGCTCCTTTATCAGATCAATTTGAAATGCAATCAAAACTTTTTGAAAACACTCGGTTCTTTTCAGAGATACATATAAACACACATGTGTCACATCATTGCTTGAATTAGTAAGAATGAGTAAAGTGTTTAAAACTATAGCCTATAATGTTGAAAATGTACAAGGAAAGTCCTCTGATGAGTTACCAGGGTACGCCTATGCGCTCAGCCCCGGCCCAATTTAATCCCTGCCTATAACAGATTACACAATTTAATTTGTGATGCTTCTAATTAAGTGATAAAATATTCTCATCTTCGCACCAATAAAACGTGCAACACTGTTTTACTACCAAATGATATGTAATATCTAATTAATATTAATATTTAACTTACATTGGAAAGGTTTCCGTGGTCTCTTGCGAGGTCTTGGCAAAAAAGTCTCACAATTTATCTCCAGAACATGATGCATAAAGTGATATGCTAAGCTTCGAATAGCACTTCGAATTAAGGGCACTGCGCTTTGGTGTTTTTAAGACCTGGGACAGTATTGTGCACTTACTTCTTGTCGCGTGCACACGCTCTCAAGTGGCAAAGACCGCAAGTGTGGGTATTTGGACAAGGCAAGTGTTTGCGTTGCCTTCCTTCTGATCTCAGCGTTAGGAAAGAGTGAATTAACTTTATTTTTAATAGTGTTTAAAACTATAGCCTATAATGTTGAAAATGTACAAGGAAAGTCCTCTGATGAGTTACCAGGGTACGCCTATGCGCTCAGCCCCGGCCCAATTTAATCCCTGCCTATAACAGATTACACAATTTAATTTGTGATGCTTCTAATTAAGTGATCAAATATTCTCATCTTCGCACCAATAAAACGTGCAACACTGTTTTACTACCAAATGATATGTAATATCTAATTAATATTAATATTTAACTTACATTGGAAAGGTTTCCGTGGTCTCTTGCGAGGTCTTGGCAAAAAAGTCTCACAATTTATCTCCAGAACATGATGCATAAAGTGATACGATAAGCTTCGAATAGCACTTCGAATTAAGGGCACTGCGCTTTGGTGTTTTTAAGACCTGGGACAGTATTGTGCACTTACTTCTTGTCGCGTGCACACGCTCTCAAGTGGCCAAGACCGCAAGTGTGGGTATTTGGACAAGGCAAGTGTTTGCGTTGCCTTCCTTCTGATCTCAGCGTTAGGAAAGAGTGCATGAACTTTATTTTTAATGAAGATAATTTGGCTCCCAAACTCTGGAATAGCCTTCCTGATAACGTTCGGGGTTCAGACACACTCTCTCTGTTTAAATCTAGATTAAAGACACATCTCTTTGGCCAAGCATTCAAATAATGCATCTCATAATCTTGTACTGCAGTTATATCTGATAAAATGCACATTATTATTCTTTAGCTTGGGTTAAACAAATCAATTTTGCTTGGTTGGAACAGCAGCTACGCTAATTATGTTTCTATTTGTTTCTCTGTTTCTGCTGGGATTGACATCCCGTGGTAACTAGGATTTACACAAGCTTCAGTCTGGATCAAGAACACCTGAGAAGAGATGATGCCAACCCCTTAGAGGACCTCAGATGATGCCAACCCTGAAACAACTTACAGAACTACCACATTTTGCTATAAGTTTGATTGCATCATATAATAATTGCTGTAAATAGTGTTCATCGTCTGTTTGATTTGGATTTTTCCGTACATTTCTGCCATATGTACATAAACTGACAGTGACCACTGATAAGCTACTACTAAATATATTGTAGAAACTTAATTTGCTGTAAAGTTGCTTTGCAACGATTTGTATCGTGAAAAGCGCTATACAAATAAACTTTAAATAAATTGAATTGAAGATAATGTTGCAACACAAGTGTAAGTAACTGTTTTCATTATGTGTTCACTACCAACCCTGAAACAACTTACAGAACTACCACATTTTGCTATAAGTTTGATTGCATCATATAATAATTGCTGTAAATAGTGTTCATCGTCTGTTTGATTTGGATTTTTCCGTACATTTCTGCCATATGTACATAAACTGACAGTGACCACTGATAAGCTACTACTAAATATATTGTAGAAACTTAATTTGCTGTAAAGTTGCTTTGCAACGATTTGTATCGTGAAAAGCGCTATACAAATAAACTTTAAATAAATTGAATTGAAGATAATGTTGCAACACAAGTGTAAGTAACTGTTTTCATTGTGTTCACTAGTGCTTTGTCTTTTCTTACAGATCGTTTGATATGCATTGCGTTTTTAATGCATTTTTGACCTAAATCACAGCAGTGTCCATGAGGAATGTCGGCTGTCAAACATACACAACTTGTAACCAATCATAGTAGTGGACATTTACTTCCGAGTCTACAATCCTCCACACCTATTCACACAGAGCGTTCTGATGAAGGGGGTTTAAAACAGTACAGAAGATAGCTAGCACTTCTCAGATTTCAGACAGAATTCAGTCTTACTCCAGCATGAACTGAGGGATGTGAAAATGAGAAAGACAGATATACAGAGACAGAAGGAAATTAAGCCAGAACCTCAATATTCAGATAATTTTTTTTTTCAAATGACTTATCATAAGCTCATAAGTCATAAAATAAACCAGTTTTTCAGTGTAACTACACAAACTGTCCCTATATTTTGTGCCCAACACATGTTCTGCATACTAATTATACCCATTCATTTATGAAATAATTAAAAAACAATTGAAGAGTTCTGATGCAAAAGCCTCAAAGTGCCGTTTGAAATTTTGTTCTAAAATGAGTGCATTTTTATCAGGCTCATATTTACATTCACATTTACTCATTTAGCAGACGCTTTTATCCAAAGCGACTTACAAATGAGGACAATGGAAGCAATCAAAATCAACAAAAGAGCAAAGATACACAAGTGCTATAACAAGTCTCAATCAGCTTAACACAGTACACGTAGCAAGGTTTTTTTTTAAATTATACAATAAATAAAAACAAAACAGATAGAATAGAATAGAATACAAAAAGATTAGAAAGCTAGTGTTAGTTTTTTTTAAGAAAACAAGCAGCAAATGAATAGAGTGCAAGTCTAAAAGGGACAAGTGTTTTTGTTTTGTTTTTTTAAGAATAGAATTAGAATATGTGTATGGTAGGTTACATATAGTAGCTCATATATATGTTCAGTAATTTCACCTTAATGCAATGAATAGGTTCTATTGCCATTAAAGTGAAATAACTGAAAATAAACATAGGAGCCTGATAAAAATGCTCATTTTTGAAGAAAATTTCAGACGGCATTTAGGGGCTTTTGCATCTGAACTCTTCAATTCTAAGCACAACTTAGTAAACGAATACCACTTCAGCAAAATATATTTTCATATTTTAAATATTCATAATATTCAGTTCCTCCTAAACTCACCTGCAGCTAGGCTTGGACCCAAAATGAATTCACTGATCCGGCTGTTTACTCGCTCACCCGAGACCCCCAGCAGAGGACAGCAGCATCAGACAGTGGACTGGACCCTGAATGGACAGCGCAGAAGAGTAGATATAGCTTGATCCGTGTCTTCTGATGGGGTGATAAAAGTTCGGGTCAGCTGATGTAGTTCAGAGGGGGGCGGGGCCGAGCGGTGGGGAGACGCGCGCGCTGGAGGCGGGAAGAACTTTCCCGCGCGCAGAACTGAGGAGAGAAAGACTGAGATGCAGCGTCGAAAAACAGGTATATAAAGACACGTCGTGATTACACTTAGTCAAACATTTTTTAAAAATCTAGGTTTTTGGTGTGAACAGGACAACTTGGAAACGAAACGAAAAGTTTTTTACAAAAACTACTGTGGTGGTAATAATAATAGTGATGTAGTAAGATGTTAATGACATATTTTGATTGGTACTGTACCATATCCAGTCATCATGGTAATACTACAGTACTTTTGGTATTTTTTGTTATAGTTAAAATTAATTTTGCTGTTTGAACTGAGGGAGAGAAAAATGTGAGCGTCGAAAAACAGGTAAAGACACGTCGCAATCAGTGGCGGCTCGTCGGGGGAGGAACAGCTTCCCCATAATTTTGAGGTGAAAATGGGAGGACGATTTAATGTTAATACAATTCACAATTCATTTCAGTTCATGTCTCAGAATGTGTATTTTTTGTTTGTAATTTCACAGCTGTAATACCATGACGTGAAAGCGCCGCTTTTCTATCGCGAATGTGCCGAATCTGCTGATGTAATTACAACCGCTAATGATAGAGAAGGGTAGGGGGCAGTGTTGCCAGATTGGATGGATGATTTCCAGCCCAAAAGCTCACAAAAACCGCCCAAAACTTTAACTCTCAAAATAATGTTATAGAATATGTAAATCAAGGTTGATAAGAGCCATTTTAACGCCTTAAAACAAAATATTGACGACAAAATAGGCTAATATAAATTATAAATAAGAGACATTTCGTAGGTAAACAGATCAAATCGGGGCGAATAGCCTACATTAAAGAGAATCAGGATACCGAACATGAATAAAATATGCAAGCAGACACTGTCAAAACGGCAATCATGAAATTAACCGATACCCTCGAAACAACACATGCATGATTTTCAATGTCAGCAGTCAGAATAATCCAGTTTAAATGCAAAAAGTGCCTAATATAAATGATAGGAAAAAGCTACGTAATTAGCAGGTATTTCACTCATCGGCATGCTCGACCTGACTGCAGTTCGTCATCGGCTGTGTTCGGGATGTGGTTTTTAATGATGAGACCTTTTTTGTAATCAGGCTCTCAAAAAGTATATACAAATTTGGATATAGATTAATCGGCCAACATATCGGTTATCGGCTTTCAAAAATAAAGGATTATCGGTTATCGGTATCGGCCAAAATTTTCATATCGGTGCATCCCTAGTATAAACATCATTCAATGTAAATTGTGATAATCGTAATTAATAATCGCAATTACAATTTCAAGGGAATAATCGACAATTATGATTTTTGTCATAATCGTGCAGCCCTAGTTTAAACCATTTGTTTTTAAACCTGCTTAATTTAAAACGTGTTTAAATGATAAGCTTAGCCTACATCATAACGTGCATAATGATTGATATATTTCTACCTATATTTCTATGTTCAAACACAAAAACAATATACATTCAGTTAATAATCAAACTAACCTAAAATCTGTGTGGGCGATGACACTGTGTTTTTCATGTGCCCGGTTCACTTGCTGTTCCAACAACTTCCACTCCATCATTAGCTTTGGTAAATGAACCTTTTTACTGACCAACTCATGTTTTTTCTGTTGTTTGTATTTGAAGTTTTTAATTTTTTGAGCCCCTCTCAGAATTGCTGACATTTTTACTTATCGGATATTGTTCTTTGTGCGACCATTTCCAGATTACTCCAGAACGAAGTGAAGAGTGGAGGTGAATGCAGACATACTGGGCAGCGATCACCTGATAGACACGTGCACATATCGTTCAAAAGTCAAATATAGAATAAATGCATTTTATTGGTAGGCCTAAACCAAATTCAGACTATGTTTCCATTTCAAATAATGCATGGAATTTACAGAAAAACTCAACTAAATAACAGCGCTAATAAGTGGGGGGCATGGTGGCTTTTGGTGATCCAGTCAATCTACTCCACAGCCAATCACGGGCCCCCTCCTTGCTCGGGCCTGGGGCTTCAGCCCCGCCTAGCCCAATGGTTAATATGGCCCTGACTACAGTACTTTTGGTATTTTTGTTATAGTTCAAATTAATTTCGCTGTTTGAACTGAGGGAGAGAAAGATTGAGATGTGAGCGCTGGAAAAGCCATAACACGATTACATTTTGTGACATTTTTTTATCTGACAAAAACGTACTGTGGTGTTACTATGGTACAGTTATATAGGAGATATAGTAGATGATCAGATGATAATGAAGAACTTTAATTAAGTATATGCCAAAGGCATTATCATGGTAACAGCCAAAACATCATGGTAATACCATGGTACTTTTTTTTTTTGTTATCATTAAATCTACCAAGCATTAATTTAACTGATTGTTCCTGTTAATTCTGCACACAGTGATCGATAAACACAAAATCATTCATTCATAATGACATTTACTTCAATCACAATTCAACTAAACACTTAGCTTAATTCTCTTGGTTTGTTGCTGACAGTAAGAAATAATTAACTTCATCCAGCAATGGACTTTTCTAATTAGACCAGTGTTTTAGTTGTTATTTTCTTTTTGGTCAAAGTGACATATTTCATTGGATTAGATGTTGTTTGTTTCACAGAAGAGCCGGTGAGGGTTGGGCACCACTAAAGCTTCCTAAAGTGAACCTTTCACAAAATGTCATGCTATTGCCTGTTCTTGTCTCCACGGCAACAGTATATAACCGAAGCCCTGTATTAGCAGTAACTCAGTGTTTGGGTTCGACAGCTGATTTCCAGAAAGCATGTACAGCCTGAATAGCGTGTTGGATAAAACAATTTGCCAAATAAACAGCGGTGAATAAAGTACCTGAAAGCCATACTCAAGTAAAAGTACATATACCTTACCAGAAAATGACTTTGGTAGAAGTTGAAGTCACCATTTAGAATATTTCTTGAGTAAAAGTCTTAAAGTATGTGATATTTATTGTACTTAAGTATGAAAAGTATTTTTTTTGTAAATATTAAACGTACTTACGTTTTGAAAGTAAAAAAAAAATATATATATATACTCCATTGATTTGGAAAATGCCCTTGACTGAAAATGCTTTTCAAAAGAAAACCCACCACTTCAGGTTGCCTTTGCACCGGGCCATTCTCTGCAGACTTATTTAAATATTCCGCAGTACTTTTTGAGTCAGACAGATGTTAAAGTTTTAATAATATGGGTTTGATCATATGAACATATTAAATTAATCATGGGAAGGTAAGAGGCTTGGTTAAAATTATTTTAAATAAGCCAACATGAGAATAGTGGGAAAATACCACCAGAAAAGGAAATTCCATGTTATCCTATTGAGTCGTTGAAAGTTATTATACAGTTCTGAATATAGAATCAGAAATAGATAAAAGATGTAGGTGGAAGAAAGAATTATGACTTTAGTAATACATGGTTTCCTAAAAGCAAAAGTTGCCATTTTAAGCTAATACTGAATGGGTAAAGTTATGTGAAGAAAAACAACTTCTTTGTTTTCAGTTACTTATGGACATTGGTATTCATTTTACACTCATTTAAACAAACAATAGTTATGAAGAGTTTTTTAACATTTAGAGATTTTAATATCTCTTTCTATATCTGTATTTTCCATCTCTCTCTCTAGCATTTTTCATGTCTTTGCATGCAGAAAAACACTGGATTTCATGGAAAAGCACCACAGACGTCATGAACATCTAAGGTACTGTCAGTATTTTACGTGTTTTCTGATATCTCATCCACACTGATTCTGTAATCGATCGATCAACAATTGCTTGTTCAATATGGACACAGCAAATGCTTGTCATTGGAATCCTACTGTTGGAATCCTAAAACAGTAAACTTCAGTCATATTCATGAACTGCAAAATATAATTGACCAATTGTCAATACTTGCACATAACCCCATAGTATCTTAGAATATAAAGCCAAGAATTAGTATCAGTTTCCCACCATCAGATTGAGCAGCAGTCCTTTAGGATCATGGACACAGTTTTTCCTCATAGTCAACTATCTGAGGGAAGACAGCTGATTGCCGAATTTACTTTGGAGGACTCGTTCTACAAGATGAAAACAAAAAATGATGTAATCACACAAAAAGACACACACAGAGATATATTGAGAAAAATTGCAAACAACTTTACCAGATATAACAGAGCAGCCATTTATTGGAATCAGTGAAAAACAAATATGGCTGTTATCTTCACCTTGAGCAGAAACATGCTGGAACAGCGAGCTTCTGTCTGCAGATGAACAGATTACTCTACTGTTAACAGACACACAAGACAACATCTTGAATTGTCAGAAGCTCAAACACATTGTTTTAAAAAGCATCAAGGAAAAACAGTTTTTCATTTGCTGTGTTCACAAAAACAAGCAACACTATTACTATAGTTAACTGAAACTAAAACATAAAAAAACATTATTTGAAATAATATAAACATTAGCAATAACATGCACACACATATGCAGTATATATATCACAGAAGTGAGTACGCCCCTCACATTTTTGTAAATATTTTATTATATATTTCCATGTGACAACACTGAAGAAATGTCACTTTGCTACAATGTAAAGTAGTGAGTGTACAGCTTGTATAACAGTGTAAATTTGCTGTCCCCTCAAAATAACTCAACACTTTTGCTGGCCACAAAAGTGAGTACACCCCTAAGTGAAAATGTCCAAATTGGGCCCAAAGTGTCAATATTTTGTGTGACCACCATTATTTTCCAGCACTGCCTTAACCCTCTTGGGCATGGAGTTCACCAGAGCTTCACAGGTTGCCACTGGAGTCCTCTTCCACTTCTCCATGACGACATCACGGAGCTGGTGGATGTTAAGAGACCTTGAGATGCTCAATAGGGTTTAGGTCTGGAGACATACTTGGCCAATCCACCCTCAGCTTCTTTAGCAAGGCAGTGGTCGTCTTGGAGGTGTGTTTGGGGTCGTTATCATGTTGGAATACTGCCCTGCGGCCCAGTCTCCGTAGGGAGGGGATCATGCTCTGCTTCAATATGTCACAGTACATGTTGGCATTCATGGTTCCCTCAATGAACTGTAGCTCCCCAGTGCCGGCAGCACTCATGCAGCCCCAGACCATGAGTGCAACAACCACCATGCTTGACTGTAGGCAAGACACACTTGTCTTTGTACTCCTCACCTGGTTGCCGCCACACGCTTTATACCATCTGAACCAAATAAGTATATCTTGGTCTCATCAGACCACAGGACATGGTTCCAGTAATCCATGTCCTTAGTCTGCTTGTCTTCAGCAAACTGTTTGCTTTCTTGTGCATCATCTTTAGAAGAGGCTTCCTTCTGGGACGACAGCCATGCAGACCAATT
>NW_015506067.1:914333-933034 GCF_001515645.1 Sinocyclocheilus grahami
GCTTTCTTGTGCATCATCTTTAGAAGAGGCTTCCTTCTGGGACGACAGCCATGCAGACCAATTTGATGCAGTGTGTGGCGTATGGTCTGAGCACAGGCTGACCCCCCACCCCTTCAACCGCTGCAGCAATGCTGGCAGCACTCATACGTCTATTTCCCAAACACAACCTCTGGATATGACGCTGAGCACGTGCACTCAACTTCTTTGGTCAACCACGGCGAGGCCTGTTCTGAGTGGAACCTGTTAAACCGCTGTATGGTCTTGGCCACCATGCTGCAGCTCAGTTTCAGGGTCTTGGCAATCTTCTTATAGCCTACGCCATCTTTATGTAGAGCAACAATTATTTATTTTTTCAGATCCTCAGAGAGTTCTTTGCCATGAGGTGCCATGTTGAACTTCCAGTGACCAGTATGAGAGAGTGAGAACGATAACACCAAATTTAACACACCTGCTCCCCATTCACACCTGAGACCTTGTAACACAAGAGGCTAATTGGGCCCAATTTCGACATTTTCACTTAGGGGTGTACTCACTTTTGTGGCCAGCGGTTTAGACATTAATGGCTGTGTGTTGAGTTAATTTGAGGGGACAGCAAATTTACACTGTTATACAAGCTGTACACTCACTACTTTACATTGTAGTAAAGTGCCATTTCTTCAGTGTTGTCACATGCAAAGATATGATAAAATATTTACAAAAATGTGAGGGGCGTTCTCACTTCTGTGAGATGCAGAGTATATATATATATATATATATATATATATATATATATACACACACACACACACACACACACACACACATACATACATACATGCATACATACATACTAGGGATGGGAAGATTCCCCCGATTCGCTCAGTGCATCGGCATAAAAAGTTAACAATGCGATGCATCGATTTAAAAAGTGTGCATCGGTTACAAGTTGGCATTTGTATAGCGATGCATCGTTTCTAACATATTTGTATCGGTAAAAACCGATTCATGGCTACACGTTGGTATTTATATTGCGATGCATCATTTCTAACATATTTGCATCGGTAAAAACCGATTCATTTATATATAATTACTAGTGGATGTGCTATACTTTTATTATTTAGAAAGTGACCAATAATCTGTGACCAATATTTTATATGTAGATTGATTTCTCTCTAAACTGTTTCTCAAGCGCGTTGTCTCATCACTGCTGCTGCGTGAATATGACGTATCAAAACACAACTGGGATTAAAGTCCAAAAGCTGACTTGAAATAACCTAACAAATCAATCGGGGCTAAAGCTGTTCCATTAACGGTAAATTAAATTCACACAAACTCACTAATTTGAGTGAGTGAGTGACGTGACATGTGCACACACACAGCAGTGAACACACACCCAGAGCAGTGGGCAGCCATTTATGGTGCTGCGCCCGGGGAGCAGTCGGGGTTCGGTTCGGCCTTGCTCAAGGGCACCTCAGTCGTGGTATTGAAGGGGGAAGAGAGTGCTGTACATTCCTGCCGGACCTGAGACTCGAACTCGCACCTTTTGGGTTACGAGTCCGACTCTCTAACCATTAGGCCACGACTTGTGCACGCTTATTCTTATGCAGACCTTAATGTCGATCATGGATCAAATCGATCCACCATGACAAACAGCAAATATATCTGTGTTGTTTAATGCATTTGAGACGTTGTATTTTCCTCAGTGCATAACTGACATGTCACAAGTATATTTTTCATCTGTAAATGTTAGAAAGTCATGCAAATATATCCATTTTGCTGTCAGGGGTGGGCGAGGCTTACGCGAGTGAACGAGCACTGCTGCGCGCATGCGTATCAAATGTAAGCTAGTAGGCTACAGTACTAATTACTAAGCTCAAATGAGTTAATGTGGGTTTCTTACAGCAGTTAAAATGTAGTCATTTTCTTTTATTATTTATTTTCATTTTTAATTCAGTGATTTTAACTTTTAATTTAGTTATTTTAATGCTTTAAAGAGCAATTTTAGATTGTAATATTCTAATGTTCTGCTATCTGTTCTGCAAACTATAAAAGGTACAGCTGTAATAAAACCAGAGAGAAAGGCTGCATGGCTAGAAAAGAAAAAAAAGTCAAATAATAGTATGTAATAACAATAGTAATAGTAATAGTATAAACTGAGACAGTTGTAATATCATTATGTTCCTATTGGTCAGTAGATGAGCTTAGCTTAGCCTGACAGTTAAACTGCTTTAGACCAGGTTAGTTTCCCAGCATAAGTTGCCACAGTGACTAAGCTTGATCTAAGCCTATGTTAAATTTGCTTAATGGAACCAAATCATTTGACAATGAGTCAGACTAACTGAAACAAGCCTGGCTTATCTGGTTAACTTGTTTTATGAAACAGGCCTCAAGGCATGAAAAGGCCTCCATTGCATCGAATTGCATCGAATCGCATTGTGTTGAATCGAATCGAATCGAAATCGGATCGCACTGCATCGTAATAGGGGTGAATCATATCGCATCGGTAGCTGCTTCATATGTATCTTTAATGTATCGTATCGTTGGCTATGCATCGAGATGTGTATCGTATCGGCCTGAGTCATGAGATGCACATCCCTAATACACACTCACACACACACACACACATAATACACTAATTAAAAATGTGATTAATAAAACTATATAGACAAAGAATAGCCTAATGACAAACACAAGAGTTACTAAAATTTTAACATTGAAATAAACAGAAAATATAAAAAAATATTTTAAAATATAATAAAATACTATAATGGTAACTGAAATAAACATTAATAAAACTATATAGGCATATTTAAAAAAAAAAAATAATAATTTAACTTAGATTAAAATTAAAACAGGAAATATAAAAATAAAATGAATCCAAAATATTAATTAAAACTAGAATAGTATCTCAATAATACTAAAATAATACTGATTACTGCTTTTACTTTGGATTAAGTATATGAACAAACCCCTAAGCCTAATTGTTATACTTTAGTATTGTAAAAATCTAGTTTCTAACATTAAAGTTTGAACACGTTCAACAATGTTGTAGGTACTTTACCAGCACTGCCAGCTCGATCATCTCCGATGAAGAGTGCAGTAATTTGTTATGATTTCTGCAAAGACACTCAGATGTCAACTGTGTGGAAAAATAATAAATCTGCAGAATATTTTATGTGATGAGACCAGAACACACTTGAGCCTGTGCAGAACGAGGCAGGAATCTAAACCAGCTGCTGCAATCATTGAGAGATATTTAAAAACATCATGCAATTTAATCACTTTAGTCTGCTCTGATGACATTCAATTAACTCTCGTCAGATGTTTTGGTTAGTCTGGAGCAAGTTCATTTGGACTGTGCATTTTCAGTCTGTCTTGAGTGGCCTCTTTACATTGAATCATCACAAACTACCGGGAAAAATACAAGAGTGGAAAGATAAATGTTTTCTACTCTTGTTCTACTCTCACAATCTTTTCAGGGTTTCTCAAACTTTTTTGAAGGACCTATTTCACATAACCTCTGCTGTTATGTCGCTTTTAAATTCCTTTTCTTTTTCTAATGAAAATGCATTATACATTACTGGTTATCTAAACATTCTAAAAGCAAGATTTTTTAATAAATCTTAAAATAAAAAATCTAAAAAATAAGCTCTGATAGTTTACTGCCACCGTTCTGCAATGATTAAGTATTAACATGACCATCAAGATGCATTAGCAGTTTCACTACAAATGTGACATGACCAAATGCATCACTGCCTACCTGCGTAGGTAGTTTGAGTGATCAAATCCAAATGTTTCTTCAAGATGAATCTTACCCGGATTTATATTTAGCATGTAAAAAGGGGCTATTGTACCATTGCAAGATACTTAACCACAACTGAAATTAATGTGCCGTAGGCCACTTTTGGTAAAAATGCATGTCATGTTACTGGAGTTTAGTACATTGTGATTTGCTTGGAAAAAGCCAAATTATGGAGCAGATAAACAATGACTCAGTGCATGAGGGAGAATAAGATATAGGAGTGTAGTTTGTTCACAGAACAACATGACCTCCTATTTTACAGCTCCATCTCTTGGTCTCCATGGATACTTTCTCCTTCTTTCCTCTAGGGAATAATGAGACATTATCTCAAAGTGCTTCAAACCATCCCTTCATCATGTTTTAAGCAAGTTCCTCACAGTACGCTTAGTGGTTTATTTGCTGACGTTACGGACAGTCCTGCAACCTTCACTCTACAATTTTCATAATAAATTGTTGATGGAGTAAATAATTTGATGTGAATGTGTATGTGTTGGGATGTTCACATATTACCTTTAGTTTGTAGACATCTGTGTGGGATTGATCTTTATATTCTGCTCCTGTTCAGTTTCATCCTGCAACACTCATAATCCTAATTATTTCCTGTTTGATAAAAAAAAATTTTTTTCCCACAATTGGACTGGGGAAAAAATCATTCACTCCTCCCTTCAAATTCATTAAAGAGACCATGAAAAAAAATACGACCTCCATTGTCCCAAAAGAGTTGAATTGTTTAATATAGTAATATTCAGGCATAGCATTTCCATAGTTAAAGTTTCAGTGAGAAAGAAAAACAGAATCTCTAAAAAATACAAATCTAGAGGTTGATGCTGCCTTTCATTAAGGGACATGCTCATGACACAGTAAACGCATACAAACTCAAGGATCCCAAAACAACCAAGACCTGACACAACAGTGTTTCCACTACTCTCAAACTCTCTGCCGCCCTCGTCTGGTTAAATGAGTGTATTACAGAAGTAAACAGTCTCTGGATTGTGTGTGATATATGGAAACATTGGTCAAAAAGAAAATGGAGACAAAAAGACAGGATAAGGGAGAATTCGGTGAGCCATTTTACTTGGGTCAGTACCATGAAACTGTACTCTGCTAGTCAACAAGCTCCCATAGAGCGCTGCAGTGATGTGTTTTTGAAGGCCGGCAACCCATAAGTTGGCATCACCCTGGTTCCTTCCACAAAAACCCAGTATGATTTTTGTCATTAGCTTTTGGATAATTGCAGAAAATAAGCTCTGTGGCCAACAAAAGTTTATGATTTTTACACATTTTGTTCATTTTGATAATCTAACAAATTATATGAATTTTGAAGCCTAAATATAATCACTAGAAGTAAACAGCTAAATGTAGGCTATGAATGAACTACACCACTACAGTTTACAGTAGCTATTTCAGTCATTATTTAAAAACTTTCCCCCTGAAAGTTTCATTTGGAATTGTTTGCAAGAGCACAATTATAAATGGAATGAGGCTGTGCAAGCGACTTGTGAGTGGATGAGTTTAAACATCACGCTGAACAGGTAACATCCCCAACAACCTCTGTAGTCCCATTTAGACACCTGTTAACAACTGCCCTTTTCAAGACAAGAGGGTATTATTGATGCACTTTATGTTGTAAGATAAAGTGTGAAAATATGTTGAGCTTGTGTTAACCCCAGACCTTATTTTAGACATTTAACCAAAAACTTCACAATGATGGAACCAGAAGTGCTAAAATGTGCACTGGCCTACACAAATTGGTCATCCCTGCAGCACTCCATTCACAAGATTAATGACTTCATTAGCATCTGGTTCTAAGGATAATGTCATGAATGAGGCTGACTGACCATTTGAAAATCCTGCCTCATTGCAAACAGGGCAACAAAACATCTTGGCCGCCAGCTTTCAGAGCTTCACATTATGCGGTATTCTTGAATCTCTTCACGTATGATGTACCTCCTACAGTCAGATGGAGTCATTTCCTCAAGGTCTAATCACTCTTATGGGCCCAGTACACTTACTCTATTTATGGTTTCATGTTGAACAAACCCATGTACCATTGGCAGGAAGCCTCTGAGGAAGTGTCAGTCTTCACACCAAGCAGCCTTGATGGGGACTAGGATGCAAAAACCACATCTCCCATACCTAGCAGCGTCAGTATGCACACTCGTGTCCTAGCAGAAGTCAGAGACATAGTCAAAGTCCCTGAAGTAGTCCTGGTCTTTCCGCGATAGGGTCCGGCGTTCACGAGGAGGCGTCAAGGTCGGCGCTTCGTTCGTAAACTCAGCATCAAAGTTACTGACATCTTCCTTTCCCTTCACTGCAGGAACGAAAGGAGGAGGAACTCTCCTCTGCAAAAGCGCATCCCAGTCTATATTCTACAGAGCGAGAGAAGATGATTGAGTCACATCATCACTAAGATTGTAACTTTGGCATTATTGTACGGAGTCCCTAAAAGGACATGGCAATGAAACAAAATATGAGATGTGAAGAAAAATGCAGATGTTTTCTCAGAGTGCAATACTTTTGTGAGAGTATGCCAAAGTTTCTTGGGGGAATGCAATACTTTTGTGAGAAAATGCAAAGTTTCTGAGGGGAAGCAATACTTTTGTTAGAGAATGTAAAGTTTCTTGGGGGAACGCAATACTTTTGTAAGAAAATGTAACTTTTCCTGTGGGAATGCAATACTTTTGTGAGAAAATGTAAAGTTTCTTGGGGGAACGCCAGCGAAGGATCGCACGCAACTTTTTTTGAACAAATGCAAATGATTTGAGCGAGTGCACCTTTTTTTAACAACCAAAAAATGGCTGTTTCGTGGTCTGTTGAGGAAGTACAGACGTTCCTCTCCTTGATAGCAGAGGAGCGGATCTAGCAACCGCTTGATGGGGCAATGTGTATAATCCCGCCCACTCTAAAGCGGTACTAAACTGAAGAGGAAACGTAAACAGAGCTGTGCTGAGCCATACTGTGGAGTGGAAAGCACCAAAAGTTTCTCTGTGTAACATAAACATTTTGCAAGGGAACACAAAAGTATTGAAATACAATATTTCTTCCCATCTCATTTTTTTTATCATACCCCCATCTATTTAGGGACTCAGTATTATTGTGGCAAGTAAAGTCTACATACTCTAAAGAAGGGTTGTTTCTTGATGTCCTCTGCGTCTCTCTCACTGGAGCCCAGTCGTTTCTCAGGATTACGCCTCAGCAGCTAATAATGAAAAACAAGGAAATGCCTTTCAGTTAGCAAACACAGCTAATCAGAGAACAGCTTTGGGAAAAAATAAGAGTCTTACCCGTCTCATGATACCAATGGCCTCGGTGGAGAGGAATCTTGGGTAACGTACTTCATCATTTACTATGCTGTCGAACACCTCCTCCTCATCGTCACCTGGGAACGGTGACTGGGCAGACACAGATTATGCATCAGAAATTTTTATCAGATTATTCCTCAGAAAATAAGACTTTGTATTTTAACACTTTGAATCTGCAAAGGTATGTTGATTTAAGAATGTTTAGATGTTTGTACAGGAAAACAAACAAAATACTGAAAAAAAAATCTTCTGAACTTCAGTAGATTTTGTAAGATTTATGATTCAATCAAGAAAAAAAGAACACTGGAAAACAATATAATAAAATATTGCACAAACACACACCTCTCCAACCAGCATCTCATAAATAAGCACACCAAGACCCCACCAGTCCACAGCTCTGGTGTAGGACGTGTCTGTTAGAATCTCAGGAGCAAGAAACTCTGGAGTCCCACAAAATGTACTGGTTCTGTCGCCATGACCCATTCCTACAGGACAGAAGATAAAAGCAAGACATTGAAAAAAACAGAAAGAAGGAGCAAAAAGGAGATTACGTGCATCTTTTTTGCAGTATGTGAAAGCCCTCCGGTTCTAACCGACCAGCTCACTCAGAGTGTTTCTAGCATGAGAGGCGGACATGCTAACTAGGACGCTAAAGGCCTCAGCCTCTAGGGCAGGGGTTCTCAAAGTCTACATTCAAAGGTCCAAATCTGAATTTTCATCAGTGTCAAAGGTCTGGACCAGAACAATTGGTTATTACAAAACTTGTTTTTAATAAACATACATAACATGCATAACAAATAAACATTAATAAAAAAGAACAATAAAGTGCAAAAGTGGCAAAACAATTAATTTAAGTGTCAGCAATAGAGGTCGACCGATAAGGGGTTTTCTCTGGCCGATGCAGATATTTAGAAATCAGTTCAGCCGATGGCCAATATGCTGATTTTTTGGGGCCGATATGTTTGGCCGATTTATTTTTCTGTATCTCATAAAAGCGAGTTTGAGTAAATGATTATTGCAGGGCACAAGATGGGAAATTTTTATCAGATTATTCCTCAGAAAATAAGACTTTGTATTTTAACACTTTGAATCTGCAAAGGTATGTTGATTTAAGAATGTTTAGATGTTTGTACAGGAAAACAAACAAAATACTGAAAAAAAAATCTTCTGAACTTCAGTAGATTTTGTAAGATTTATGATTCAATCAAGAAAAAAAGAACACTGGAAAACAATATAATAAAATATTGCACAAACACACACCTCTCCAACCAGCATCTCATAAATAAGCACACCAAGACCCCACCAGTCCACAGCTCTGGTGTAGGACGTGTCTGTTAGAATCTCAGGAGCAAGAAACTCTGGAGTCCCACAAAATGTACTGGTTCTGTCGCCATGACCCATTCCTACAGGACAGAAGATAAAAGCAAGACATTGAAAAAAACAGAAAGAAGGAGCAAAAAGGAGATTACGTGCATCTTTTTTGCAGTATGTGAAAGCCCTCCGGTTCTAACCGACCAGCTCACTCAGAGTGTTTCTAGCATGAGAGGCGGACATGCTAACTAGGACGCTAAAGGCCTCAGCCTCTAGGGCAGGGGTTCTCAAAGTCTACATTCAAAGGTCCAAATCTGAATTTTCATCAGTGTCAAAGGTCTGGACCAGAACAATTGGTTATTACAAAACTTGTTTTTAATAAACATACATAACATGCATAACAAATAAACATTAATAAAAAAGAACAATAAAGTGCAAAAGTGGCAAAACAATTAATTTAAGTGTCAGCAATAGAGGTCGACCGATAAGGGGTTTTCTCTGGCCGATGCAGATATTTAGAAATCAGTTCAGCCGATGGCCAATATGCTGATTTTTTGGGGCCGATATGTTTGGCCGATTTATTTTTCTGTATCTCATAAAAGCGAGTTTGAGTAAATGATTATTGCAGGGCACAAGATGGTAATAGTAGTAGTAGTAGTAGCCTAATTCATAGTAATAATACATGGCTCAAAGCACCTTCTCAAAACAGTTCTTAAGCATGCTTTTTGTTTATGTTTGCTGACAGACACCAGTGTTTCCCACAGACTTGCAAATGCAAATTCATTCTCTGCCAGCAGGAGGCGCTGTTGGAGCGGAGCTATAGCGGTTTCCCCGGTAACGGCTGTAATCAAATACAAAGGCCACAAATAACTCAATGTATGGTAAACACTGGACACTGCTATAAGTCAAATGTCCATAATCTAAGTGATAACAAAAATAAATAAATAAAAAATTACTCATATTAGCGGTGAAATGTCGTCCGATTATGTCAAACGTCACATGACTGGATGTCATGACAACAAATGTCATGAAGGAAAAGTTTCAATATCTCGCCTTCGCTTTCATTTCGGACCATCTCCAAAAAGACATTTAAAAACTAAACATATGATTTACAAGTTTAACATGCGTTTATCAAAGTAGGAAATAATTAGTGTTCTTGAAATACGAAATGGAGGCGGGTCCAGAGTGAATTCACTCCGGGACCGGATCCGGACCGGAGTCCGGACTTTGAGAAGCACTGCTCTAGGGTTAAACCGTGTCTACACCGGACACGACAGTTGGCCTCCGTTACACTCATCCCCCCTAAAACTCATTCCCATCCGGGTCACGGCACCAATGTACCCCCTCCAATTCTACTCAACCCCCTCCGAGCAGAATTTGAACTGGCATTTCTTGCATGGGAATCGGGCGTGCAAATAAACACACTAAGGAGCGCAGCCTCTAGCATCAGTTGCTAATGCGCCTCTTGAGATCAGAGGAGTGAGGTTTACCTGCACAGCTCTTAACAGCTGGCCTCTGTCACATATACAATGCAGTGCATTTGACATGACCTTCCATTTCCAGTGTGATAAATTAAGTTTTATTTTAAATAAACTGGTGATTTTTAGCCTTTTGTCTCAAAATAACTGTTTTTATATCTGACCATTAGTTTTAAACTTTCTATTCAACAAAGAATCCTGAAAAATTAAATGCATAACATTATCCACAAAAATATGAAGCAGCACAACTGTTTTCAACATCAAATAATCAGAAATGTTTCTTGAGCCGCAAATCAGCATATTAGAATAATTTCTGAAGGATCATGTGACACTGAAGACTGGAGTAATGATGCTGAAAATTTAGCTTTGCATCACAGGATTTTTGCAAATACATTTTAACATATATTCACATAGAAAACAGTTATTTCAAATTGTAATAATATTTCACAATATTGCTGTGTTTACTGCTTTTTTTTTTGGTCAAATAAATGCAGCTTTTGTGAGCATAAGAGACTTCTTTTAAAAACATTTTAAAAATCATACCGACCTTAAAGCCTGAATGGTAAAGTTATTAAAAATAGTATGCCATTAGCAGCACATCCGGTCATTCACTCTGATCTAGCAGTGAACAAACATCATGTTCTTTCTCCATCAGCTCCATCAATATCATTACAGAAGGTACAGTCTGTGACTCACCCTCTTTACAAAGACCAAAGTCTGCGATCTTCACATAACCTTCAGTATCCAGCAGCAGGTTATCCAGCTTCAGATCTCTGACAAACACACAGCCACAGATGCAAGAATTAACTATAACTTTTACTAACTCGAGTTCATGAAAACAGCTGTATTTGTGTTTACTCACCGATACACAATCTTATTATCATGAAGAAACTGAAGCCCCAAAACCACACATGCAGAATAAAACCTGCATCACACATACAAACAAACACACACATATATATATATATGAAGAATACAGTAAAACACTTTATATACACGTGAATACAGGAAAAAAACATCCAAAGTGCACTACGGGAAAAAAATAAGCTTTTCATGCAATGGTCAATCATAAAATCTTTAGATACATTTTTTGGAAGTGTAATATTTAAGCATAACATTTCAGAAAACCAATAATACAAAACTATTGTGATTAGTCAACTGGGAAATATGGTGGAATCTTTTAAATTTTTCATTAGTTGAAAATTTTACCCAATTTACCTGTGATGTACAGTAACGATTACTAGTGTTGCATGTTAACTAGGTGAGATAATCACACTTACACAGAGCGTGTTTCAGAGAAGACGTCTGCGTGTATGTGCATCATCAGGTCTCCGCCGGCCGTGTACTCCATGACAAAACACACATGTTCTGGCGTCTGAAAACACGCAAACAGGTTGACCAGGAACGGATGCCGTGTGCTGTTCACCGTCTCAAAGATTCGCTTCTCGCACATCAAACTGGAAGAGAGTGGAGAGAGTTAAGCCTGAACACTAAACGGATAGCCTGTAATGTGTACTTTTGCATTTTAAGAAAAAAAATCACTTTGTGCTAGTTATATTTATGCTTAATGCAAGAAACGAAATATTTGCACGTTATTTTTACTAGGAAACAATAAAAATATCAAGCAAGCAGAAAAGTGCACAAACTGTTAAAAAAGCTATTTTTATCTCACGCTAAAATTGAATTAAGTTCCTCACCTTTCCACCTCGTCTCGTGCCACAATGTCCCCTTTCTTCAACGCTTTGATGGCATACACCTTCCCTGAGCGTTTGTATTCGGACAGCAGCACCTGGAAACACACACATATATCATGCTTAACAGACACTTGAATCTTCATTCACACCTGGCTCTTTGCAAGAAATTGTGTCTTAAATAGAGATGATAAAAAAAATTCTCTCATTGCTTTTGTTGTTAATGCAATGCAAAATTTGAGAAGCAAAACCACTGTTTTAAATTAGTTTTGTGTAGGACTTGCTAGCAGTGTAGTAATTTGTAAAACTGTATAAAAGACTAAAATCTAAATTTTAATTAGACAGGGAACTAAAAAAAAAATATATATATATATATATATATATATATATATTCTCAAAATAATATTTAAAATATTAACAAAAATACAATAATATTATTGTATAAATAATACTAAAATAACACTGCTTGCAAGACAAATTGTTCCTTAATTTTTACAGAAAAATGTGTCCAGTAAGGAAAAGAAAACTCATTTTTTCCTCAAAGATGCAAGCAGTAACAAAACTATTAAAAAACTTTTTTTTATTGAAATAAATTTTTTTTATATAAAAATATTACTAACTGAAACAAAACTCAAAAAAGTTCAAGGACTAAAATTTCTAAAACTGAAATAATACAAAAACAAAAAAAACAAATAAAAATGCTGAAAACGTAAAATTACTAAATCTTTAAATGAAAAAGAAAGCTGAAAAATCTAAAAATAAAAACAAATTAATATATTATCAAAAACACTACTGAAGTATATGAATAACACTGCTTGCTAATTTTTACTAGTCGGTAGGGATGTAACGATTAACCGCGAGCCGGTTGAAAATCGATTCAAATATGTGACGATTCAAATCGGTTGAGATGCCAAACAAATCGCGATACAATTGGAGTAGGAGTTTATATGAATGTATCTCTGAGGGGAACTGACTGTCTTTAGAAAAGTTTAGATGGTATTTTCTTTTCATCTTGCTTCTGAACGATGCGAATTAAAGTAGTGTTCATTAGTGCAGCTCTGCTTTGTTTACAGCGGAAACCCAGGAAACACGATCATTGCTATTCATAAGTGCCACCTGCTGGCAGAGAGTGCATCTGCGTCTCATTCAGCTCGTCTGCGGTTTTCGTTCAGATATGTTTATGTAGTATAGTTTCACAAAACTAAAGTCAGACCATTCTGTTGTTCCTTCAAATTTCAAAATTATACAGTCTAATTTAGATTAAAAACTGCTCATGTTTCATGTATGCAGCATCTTTGTTTGGATCATGATTAAAATGCAGTGGTTGCCTCTAATTTTAAATGGAAAGAGCACAGACAAAGCCTTAGTTTGTTCATATTCGGATATTTATTTTATTTGTGTAACTTGCTTATTTGATTTGGGGTTTGTTTTAAAATTTCAATTTATTCTTGTTATATTTCAATTTCACAAAGAAACGTGCAGCAATAGCCTAATAAAAGGACACCTTCTCTTTCACTGTATAATGCCTTCAATTTCATTTTGTTAAAAAAAATCGCGAGATAATCGAATCGTGAGTTGAGTGAATTGTTACATCCCTACTAGTCAGTTTGTCCAGAAAAACCGTCAACTAGTCAGAAAGTGTAAAAATTGTGGTAAAATATGTTAAATGCAGAATGCCACACTCGTAGCTGAAAGCATAATCAAATTAGGCAGAATATTTAAAGCAAGCACAGGAAAAATTAAACTAAGTGTTGGTGGATGTGTAGGAATTTGTGAATTTGTGAAGTATCTGTGTTGATTCTGTCTGACTAGCTGCTTTGCTAATAGTTTTGCCACTGAACATGTTCCAGTTACCTTGCCAAAATGTCCTCGGCCCAACACTGCGATCATTTGGAAATCCTGAAGACACAGAGAGCTTTTGGACGGCCTGCACACACACACACACACACACAGAGAGAGAGAGAGAGAGAGAGAGAGAGAGGCCGGATGTAATTAAACTGAAAGGAAAGAGCTGGTGTGAGGTCAGAAACAACATCGCAGGCATCATGTACGTGTGAATGTGTGTGTGTTTGTTTCATGCCGTGTCTTGGCCTGCTCTGGAAAACATATTGTGTGCTGGTGGGATGTGTACCTGCGCTGGGAGTTATGGGAACTGGTCCTGACAGCCCTCTCCGGAGGAGCGGGATCAGGAAGAGAGACCGGCTCAGACACTGGGGCAATGTCCACCTGAGAAACAGATTATTAACATTATTAACAAATTATTAATAATTAATCATTTCCTTTTTGTTATATTCATTTATTGTTATTAGCTTAGCTTACATTATTTCATTTCCTTTATTTTGCACATATTATTTGACTTTAATTGCTAATATATTACTGGTGTTACTTTTACTTTTCCCTCATTGTCCACAGCTTAGCTGCAAATGCTTTGGCAATACAAATGTACAGTTCATGCCACTAAAACACATCGCAATTACATCCGAGAAAGAGTTTTCATTCATTGTAAATTATAAATGTATAAAATGAATAAACAAAATCAGTGCTGTTATGAGGGTTGCAATGTTATTCATTTCCATGGTGCTGCTACATTTAAAAGACAAATGGTAAAATGTCAAAAGTTGACATTTTTAAATAAAATAAATTAAATTCAAATCGTTTAAACAACTGCCTGTAAGTAAATAAATCAAATCAGTGTCGTTATCAAGTTTACAAATGTTATTGATTTCTATGATGCTGCTACACTTGAAAGACAAATTGTAAAATATCAAATTATATATTAAAGAACTGTGTTTGCATTTTAAAATAGAATAAAAAAAAAATAATGGTTTAAATAACTGCCTGTAAATAAATTATTTAACAACACTGTAAACTTCATAACAGCACTGATTTTATTTATTCCTTTGGTGCAGCTACACTTATATAGTTATAAAATATCAAATATAGTTATAAAATATCAAATTCTATATTAAATACGTTTGTTTGCATTTAAGTGAAAATAAATACAATTAAATGGTTTAAACAACTGCCTGTAAGTAAATAAATAAATAAAAATCAGTGCTGTTACGAAGTTTGTAAAACGTTATTCATTTATATGGTGCTGCAACACTCAAAAGACAGAAGATAAAGTAATTAATACATGAAATAAAGTCTCTCAGGTTTACCGTGTTTGACGTCTGCGTGTTTTTCCTCGTCACAGACGGGGGAGAGTCGTCGTCCAGCTGGATCTTCTGGATGGAAATCTCACTGCTGAGGAACGTGTGAAGTTCATGACAGCGTTCGGGATCAATGTCAGGTGATCAGGCATGTGTTTGCGGTGTGTTACAGTACCTGCTGTTGTGTGTGTTGCTGTGATGTGTGTAGCTGTGTGTGGAGGAGCTCATGGGAATGGCGTTCTTCAGCAGACGAACCCATGTCGCCATGTCCACGTTCATCTGTTTGGCGCGCAGGAACGCTTTACCTGAGCAAACAAGCATACAATAACTAACTTCATATAATTTAATATATGCTCATGCTATTTAGAAAGGTTTTTGGAGACTAAAATAGATGAGCTATATAGATAAATAGATTAAGTTTTTATCATTTTTAAGTACATTTTACATAATGTATATCTAGATTTTTGCAGCATATACATCCATATCAAACTTCATACTGATTTTGCATGGGATTCATCTTTTGTGTGTAGTGTTTTTTTCCCCCAGCATGCACTGCTAGCAGGCAGTGCATGTGATTTACCCTGCTGTTTGGAAAACACCTTCCTCTGCCGCTGTAGACGTGGACCTCGCTCTATCACAGGGTTGAAGAACATCACCTGTAACAGACATGCGTGAATACAAACCATGTTTCATTCTAGTAAAGCATGAGGCCAATATAAGAAGCTTTAAGTGCAAAAATACATTGAAAAAATGGAAATAAAGAAATGAAGATGTAATATGTAATAATAAATAATAGTATTGTAATTTTTCAGTTGTAATATAAAATAAATACTCATTAACAATGCTATTTTCATTATTTAGGTTTTATATATATAATTTTATAGCCCTAAAAACAAGCACAGCAAACCAGGAATTATTTTTAAACAGCATTTTTAAATCAATCACAATTATGTTTCATCAGAAAGTTTTTTTGCATTCAAAAATTGTATTAATTCATTGATTATTAAATAAACATTATTTTCAGTTTTGGTTCTCAGCTTAATGAAAACTTTAACTTTGACTTCGGTGTTTTATTAAAAAATGAGAGAGAGAGGATGACTACTAGTACTTTTGTCATTGTTTTGATGTAAACACCACCAAACAGCCTAAAACTCATGCAAATTGCATTTAGTACAGATTTTTCGACCATGTTTGCCCCGTTTGTGTGTATTTGTACCTCTGCGAGCAGCAGTCCCTGCGGTTCGAGCTCCAGTTGTATTCGGTGTCTCTGATTGTCCAGAAAGTCCTCCAGCTTCAGGTACTTGAGCGCGCAGAGCGAGCGATAGTCCCTCCAGTACACCGCGATCTCCATCTCTCTGGACTGAACCAGTACATCAGCTGAATATCTGAGCGTGTACTGAGAGAGAGAGAGTGTGTGTGTGTGTGTGTGTGTGTGTGTGTGTGTGTTACTCACTCTCTCCAGCTCCAGAGTGAAGGTCTGATCCCACGTCTGTTCACCAACACTCCTCCAGCACGTCTGTCCCACCACACAGTTCTCCAGCTTCAACACGGCGCTCATCTCCACTAAACACACGCGAAAAACACACCAGACGGTCACTTACTGTCGCTAAATACATCCATCAACAAAACACTCTACTTACAATACTTTAAAAGGCTTATGGAAAAATAATCATCTTTTTGTGCACTTTGGACATGAGTTTGAGGCTATGTTTGAGACACACTGAATTTCAAAACTTTAAACTAGTAAATTCAGAAGATGTATTAAAATAAAAACTGCAAAAATTACTTTATAAATATTAATATTTAGACGTCACATCTGAGAGCTCATTAACATATGACCGCCCACATCTCAAACTTTTGGAATAATTAGTTGTTGTTTTTTTAAAAGAAATCTCTTCTGCTCAAGAAGGCTGCATTAATTTGATCAAAAAAATACAGTAAAAAAGTGAAATAATATTACAACTTAAAATAACTATTTTCTGTGTGAATATATTTTCAGCATCATTACTCCAGTCTTCAGCGTCACATGATCCTTCAGAAATCATTCTAATATGATGATTTGCTGCTCAAGAAACATTTCTGATTGAAAACAGTTGAATATTTTTGTGGAAGCTGTGACATTTTATTTTTCAGGATTCATAGTTTAATGAAAATTCAAAAGAACAGCATTTATGTGAAATAGAAATCTATTGTAACATTATAAATCCCTTTACTGTCACTTTTGATTAAGTGAATGCATCCTTGGTTAATAGAAGTATTAATTTCTTTAAAAAAAAAAAACCAAACACTGGAACTGCATCTGTCCGTAGAGAATTAAACAGGACACTCACAGGACAGCTCTTCGCTCTTGCTGGGAATCTTCAGGCTGAAGCTACTGTTTCTGCTGCTCAGAGTGAGTTTGAAGGGTCGGCCGTCTCCGGGACTGAAGTGAGGCAATACCACTGGAGACGCGCGACTGCGGCCCGGGACGACCTCCAACAAGCCCACACACCCCAGCAGACGCACCTGCAGTGTCCCTGAGCGGGACAGGCACATCACACGGTCAGCATGAGGACGCCGCATTCGACATGACATTTACATTACAGTTTTTTTAGGTGATGACTCTCTAAAACGTGAAATAAAAACACAATAATATTTCACCCAAAAAAAAAAAAAAAAATTTAATCTTGCATTTAAAAACAAAACAAAACAAGAGGCCTATTTTAGGACCATTAGGAGCCCATTTTTTTTGCATTGTGAAATTTGATCCCCATTACATGAATTTTTCACCATTACGAATAATTATAATACTACCATTAAGTATAAATACTTTCATGTTTTCATCAGTATTATAGTCTGTTTTATTATAGCTATTTTTTTGCCACTGCAGTCATGAAACAGTGAATTTTTCACATTACAGTAATTACGATTGAGTAAAATGTGTTTAATTAAATAATATAAATAAAGAGCTAATTAAATATATAATAATGGTTTAATATTTTATTAATTTCTATTAATAATACAATTTATGATTAAATTAATTTCATTTATAAAAATATTTTGTAATAATATTTTATAATATATTATTATCAGTGTTTTTACCACTGCAGTCATGAATGAATTACTTCTTTACTATCATAAAGTACATTTTGTGTAGATTTGTTTTTATATAGTTTTTAAAGCAAACAATTTTTTTTCTTTCTTTTGATGTTTACAATATCCTAATATCGTAATCAACTGAGATTTTCACATTACTGTATTAGAATTAGGGTTAAAGGGGTCATATGATGCTTTTTTAAAGATCATTATTTTGTGTATTTGGTGTAACAGAATATGTTGACATGCTTTAATGTTCAAAAAACACATTATTTTTCAAATACTGTACATTATTGTAGGTCCTCTATGCCCCGCCTCTCTCAAACGCTTCGTTTTCTACAAAGCCCCTCCTTCCGACAAGTGCAGTCTGCTCTGATTGGCCAGCTGACCCAGTGCATTGTGATTGGCCGAACACCGCAAGCACTCGTCGGAAATGTAACGCCCCTTACCATAATCGCGAGCTTCATCTTTCAAAATAAATGTAAAGACAGAGCCCGAAAGGGGAACAGAGTCGTGTGACAGACACAGTGATGAAGCTGGTATGTGTTTGCAGTACACAAGCCACGGTTAAGACAACTGACTCCACAGTGATGTGACCCCCCCCCTCTCTCTCTCTCTCTCTCTCACACACACACACACACACACACACAAACACGATGCGCAAAACTCTGCATTTGAACAGTCAATAGCAAATACCAGATTGTCATAGCAAAGTCAGAATGACCTCCTCTCCTAGGTTCACGAAACGGTCGTCCATAAAATGCATTGCTGTTCTGTTGTAAGTAATCTTAAAGATTCCTAAATGCATCTACTTCCGGAAGGCCAAATAAAGTGCTTTTGCTCTCACACTGAAACACACAGCGTCTCCCTGACATGCTGCTTCAACACTAACTGAGGTTACTGAAACCACG
>NW_015506067.1:933390-935313 GCF_001515645.1 Sinocyclocheilus grahami
ACCTCCTCTCCTAGGTTCATGAAACGGTCGTCCATAAAATGCATTGCTGTTCTGTTGTAAGTAATCTTAAAGATTCCTAAATGCATCTACTTTCGGAAGGCCAAATAAAGTGCTTTTGCTTTCGCACTGAAACACACAGCGTCTCCCTGACATGGCTGCTTCAACACTAACTGCGGTTACTGAAACCATGCCTTCTTTCTTTGCGTGAACATTTGGGCAGCATTATGCTAATATTTCCACATAGTGAGGTAGATATGTGGGGGCGTGTTAGAACGAGCCGTTTTAGGGGGGCGTGGCAGAGTCTTAACTTTGATAAAGAATATCTCTTTGGTTTTGAGACTTTAGTCTGCAACTTTAGGGATCTTATCTATGCACAATCAGCTTGTAACACTCCAAAGAGAAAGGAAAATTTAAAAACGCATCATATGACCCCTTTAAAGGGTTACTCCACCCCAAAATGAAAATGTTGTCATTAATCACTTACCCTCATGTCGTTCCAAACCTGTAAAAGCTTAGTTCGTCTTCGGAACACAATTTAAGGATGAAATTTGGATGAAAATCGGGAGGCTTGTGACTGTCCCATTGACTGCCAAGTAAATAACCTTGTGGCATGGCTGACACAGAACAACGTACGCTATTTGCGTCCAGCGGATATTCTCCAAAATGGCGCTACGTTGACGTAGAGGAGACGAAAATGTTCTCATCGCTTCATTAAATTCAGATTGAACCACTGATGTCAGATGGACTATTCTGACGATGTCTTTCATACTTTTCTGGGCCTTGACAGTGTAATTTACTTGGCAGTCAATGGGACAGTCACAAGCCTCCCGGTTTTCATCCAAAATATCTTAAATTGTGTTCCGAAGACGAACTAAGCTTGTACGGGTTTGGAACGACATAAACATGTTAATGATATTTACATGAATAATTTAATTTAACCCTTTAAAGGGATAGTTCACCCAAAAATGAAAATGTTATGTTTATCTGCTTACCCCCAGGGCATCTAAGATGTAGGTGACTTTGTTTCTTCAGTAGAACACAAATTATGATTTTTAAGTCCAGCCGTTGCAGTCTATCAGTCGTATAATGCATGGCAATGGTAACAAAATCTATGAGAGTAAAAAAACATGCACAGACAAATCCAAGTTAAACCCTGCGGCTCGTGACGACACATTGATGTCCTAAGACACGAAACGATCTGTCCTGTGCTTTTCCAGCTCCCAGAAGTCTCAGCATGTTTTTGGCGCCCTCGGCCATGGCATGTTCAACACGGTAATGATGCCAGAGCTCCTCGATACGGAGCTCCACCCCACACAGATCCGGCTTACCTGCAGAGACACACACACATGCATTAGATCCCGCTGGGTGATGCTATTAATAGAAACACACTATCACAAGACCTCCGTCACTGAGTGAAAATCTGTAATGAGCCTGTGTTTGATTTATGATTGTAATTAGGACTATTTAACAACTGATACAACTTTAAATGAAAACCAGAAATGTTGCTGTGGCAACTAATTGAAATAAAATAAATTTAAGTTGAAGAACAAAACTGACTACAACTGGAAATGAAACTAACTGAAATAAAACTTTAAAAAAACATTAAAATAATCAAAAACACACAACAAAATTACTAAAACTTACACTAAAATTAAAATAAACATTATTTGACAATAAATAAAATAAAAAGTAAACCTATTTTCTTTCAGTTAGTAGCCACAGGAACATTTCTGATTTTCATTTAGTTTAAGTTGAAGAATTAAAATGTGTAAAACTGTAAACTAAAATGAAACATTAAAAATAAACTAAATCTAAGATTAAGTTAAAAATAAGAAACTAAAACCTAAACTAAGATTAAAATAAAAACTGTATATATATATATATATATATATATATATATATATATATATAAAAAAAAAAAAA
>NW_015506067.1:935480-941944 GCF_001515645.1 Sinocyclocheilus grahami
AACAAAGAAAAAAAAAAACACTATATATATATATATATATATATATATATATATATATATAAATAAAAACAAAATAATATTTAAATCAAAATATTAATAAATACAATAATAGGAAATTAACAATACTAAAATAACACTAGGTTAGACATGGACCCCTTGTGAAGGGTGTCAATGATTGTCTTGTGGACAACTGTCAGATCAGCAGTCTTCCCCATGCTTGTGTAGCCTAGTGAACCAAACTGAGATACCATTTTGAAGGCTCAGGAAACCTTTGCAGGTGTTTTGAGTTGATTAGCTGATTGGCATGTCACCATATTCTAATTTGTTGAGATAGTGAATTGGTGGGTTTTTGTTAAATGTGAGCCAAAATCATCACAATTAAAAGAACCAAAGACTTAAACTACTTCAGTCTGTGTGCATTGAATTTATTTAATACACGAGTTTCACAATTTGAGTTGAATTACTGAAATAAATGAACTTTTCCACGACATTCTAATTTATTGAGATGCACCTGTATACAGAATGGCAAACTGCTCATACTATATTCACAGTATGCACTAAGTATGCAATGCACAGTATATATGGAGTACCAATATAAATGACTACAGCTGCCAAAAAGTGCAGTATACAGCCAGAGAGCAGTGCAAGAAATGCAATGCGCTTGACCTGACTTTCCATTTCTAAAATGACGAATCAGAAATGATGTGAACCATGATTTCTAGCACTTAGAATCTGCATTATGATGAATCGAACTGACAGGACAAGATCTTTCTCTAACCTTAAACAAGACTCTGGAAGAGCAGAATTGTCACCAAATGAAACAAAACAGATGTTATGGATCAACAAGAATTATCAAGTGAAACTGCAGCTCCCGCTGATGGAGAGACCCATCCTCAAATCCCCTCACAGGATGTCAAACGTCATTCCCACGGGCGGCCCGGCAGTGGACGCTGATGGCCGAAGGGTGGAGCGGCATTAATAAATCTATTCTTAACCAGCCGCTGCCATCCAGCCCCAGGACACATGAGACTTCAGTGCCGAAACACGCCATTAGTGTCCATTAGCGCTGCACGCTTCAGCTCTGTCCATTTCCTCCCTCCAGCTCTCATCTTTCTGTTTACATCTCACATCTTTCTTTAAATCTGACTCTTTTACTCTCTATCAATGAAGGCATTGAGAAATAACTTAATTAAGGGATAGTACATCCAAACATTTTCACACAGCTGTTTTCTATACAACAGCCAAAAAATGTCACGCTCCAAAAAGCATCTACTGGTCCTAAAAGTACCAGTCCATACAACTTGTGCACTATATTATAAGTCTTCTGAAGTCATTGTGTGAGAAACAGACTCAAACTTAACTCATTATTGGCTGAAAGTCTTTATGCCAAAATTCTAGATTTGCATTTGCAAAACGTTTGGTGTTGTTGCAGGCAAATGCCATTGGTTTGCAAAGATTGATGGTGGATAGTGAATTAAATTTGGGTCTGTTCCTCACACAAGTTTAAAAGAACTGTCATTGTATAGTAAAGATGATTTTAAATGTTCTTAATTTCTCCTTTTGTGTTCGTCTAAACAGACAAACAGCAGTCTGGAAAGACAGACAGTCATTTGTCACTTGCCAGAATTAGACTGTTTGACGAGATGACAGCAGACTGGTTTGCAAAACATATGGATTCGTGTCCTCACCATTTATGCAATATTACACTGAATGCAAATAATTTTAGTAGCCTTATATCACAATAGCACTGTTGAGTGAACCTGGGCTGCAGTATGGACAAGACTAATTATGCCCTCAGTCATGGCCTAATGGATAGAGGGTTGGATTTGTAACCCGAAGGTCACGAGTTCGAGTCTCAGGTCCGGCAGGGATTGACGGTGGGGGGGGTGAATTACCAGTACTCTCTCTACCTTCAATACCACGACTAAGGTAAAACCCTTGAGCAAGACACTGAGCCCCTAATGCTCCGGGTGTGTGTGCATTTGGATGGTTTAACTACAGAGCACAAATTCCGAGTATGGGTCACTTGGCCACACGTCACTTCACTTTCACTAAAGCTGAAGAAGTCTGACTATGTGAAATGAGACTCACTCCAGAGAGGCAAACAGAGAAAAGTGATGTTAAGGGATCTTTACACTGCGTTTAAGCCATTAAAGAGATCTATGATAAGCTGCTAAACTCTTATTTGTCGGAGTGAGACAAACAGAACACGTCTATAGCGGTGAGACATACCCTGAATGTCGTCTGTCTGTTCGGTGGCCTGCATGGCTTTACGGATCTGCATACGGATGATGTCAATCTTCGTCTTACTGTCCTGCAGCATCTGCTGAGCTGACTGAAGCAGTTTTTTATCCTGGAGCACAGAAAGATGGACAGATGGAGACATCAAGGTAAAATGTCAGATAGATAGATAGATAGACATCAAGACAGATACTGTAGACAGTCAGATAGACATACAGACTTCCAGATAGACAGTCAGATGGATAGACATCCAGATAGATAATCAGATAGAAAGACCGACAGACAGTCAGAGAGAGATAGATAGATAGATAGACATACATATAGATAATCAGATAGAGAGACAGATAGACAGACGGATATAGACATTCAGACAGGTAGTCATATAAACATTCAGATAATCAGACTGATAGACATCCAGATAGAGTTAGACAGACAGACAGACAGACAGTCAGATATAAACCGTCAGAGAGAGAGACAATCAGATAGTATAGCGGTGAGACATACCCTGAATGTCGTCTGTCTGTTCGGTGGCCTGCATGGCTTTACGGATCTGCATACGGATGATGTCAATCTTCGTCTTACTGTCCTGCAGCATCTGCTGAGCTGACTGAAGCAGTTTTTTATCCTGGAGCACAGAAAGATGGACAGATGGAGACATCAAGGTAAAATGTCAGATAGATAGATAGATAGACATCAAGACAGATACTGTAGACAGTCAGATAGACATACAGACTTCCAGATAGACAGTCAGATGGATAGACATCCAGATAGATAATCAGATAGAAAGACCGACAGACAGTCAGAGAGAGATAGATAGATAGACAGACATACATATAGATAATCAGATAGAGAGACAGATAGACAGACGGATATAGACATTCAGACAGGTAGTCATATAAACATTCAGATAATCAGACTGATAGACATCCAGATAGAGTTAGACAGACAGTCAGATATAAACCGTCAGAGAGAGAGACAATCAGATAGAAAGATATATACAGTAGATAGTACCTTGGTAACCCCATTGGCATAGATGGGGATCATGTTCTCTGCCCCCTGTTTGACCTTCAGTTCGATGTTGAGCTGTCGCTCCAGAGCCTTAATCCTGTCCTGATTGGCTGAAGAGCGACCTGGCGTCCCAAGAGACTGAAGGTCATCTGCGGGTCAAAGACAGGGTCAAACATTTATCTGGGGTCATGGTCTAACAGGATTATGAGGACTGTAAATATATAGACAACAAATCACATCATCAAATTACAATTTTATCACAAATTTACATTAAACTCATTTTTGCATGTAGTCTTAAAGATAAGATAATAATGATGACCCCTGACCTTTGCCGTCATCGTGACCCTTGACTACGATGTGGGCGTCCAGCTCTTGCAGCTGAGCGTGGAGCGAGTCCAGTTTGCGGCTGGAGCTGCGTATCTGGCTCTCCACCTGCTGGGCATTGCGTTTGTCAGTGGTGGCCCGTCGCAGGTTCTCCGCACCCGCTTTTATCTTCAGCTCCTTCCGGATCTCCCTCCGGATCCTCTCTCGCTGCTCATCCAACCGCTGCTGCACGCAGGAGTCTGAGAAATCAGAGTTCTGGTCCAGTCCCAGCTGCTCCAGGACGGAAAAACCATCCGAATCCTAGGAGAAACAGGAGGGGTCATGGCAGGCTGAGGTTATGTATGACAGAACGATAAATAGATAGAATGATAGACAGACAGAAAAAAATTGAGACAGATAGAGACAGGCAGATAGAATAATGGATAGATTGATAGATAAAAAGATCCACAGAGACAGATACAATGATAGATAGCTAGATAGACAGACAAAACAATAGACAGAGACAAACTAAGACAGGTAGATAAAATGATAGATTGATAGACAGAGAATAATAGACAGATAGAATGATGCATAGAGACAGACAGAAAGAAAGACGGATAAAACAGACAAGACTGATAGAATGATGGACAGACAGAAAGAAAGAGTATGGCTGTAACACACTCATAAATAGGACTAACTCTGTAAGGGACAAATTTACTACAAAAGTTCAGGAAAAAAAATAGGCATAAAAATAATCTACCTTGGTTCAATGACAACTTATGGAAGCTGATGAAGAACAGGGACTCAGCATTAAAGATGGCTATTAAGACAGGAAGGGATATCGACAGGCTTTGTTATAAAGGACTGCGGAATAAAGTTACTCGAGAGCTGCGAGTAGCTAAATCAAATTATTATCTTCACCAATTAAACGAGGTAAAAGGAAACAGCAAATTGATTTGGAAAAATGTTAATAGTCTTCTACAGAAGGAGATCAATTATCCAGGAGATGTCAAGATCAAAGTTCAAGGAAATTTTATTCTAGATGATTATTCCATTGCTACTGTTTTTAATAATTGTTTTATTAATTCTGTTAACGAACTGGGGGGAAATTTGTAAAAATGGAAAGAATTATTCTACCGTCTGATGTTGATAGCCAAGATTTTAACCTAGCCATGACTAATGAAACACAGGTTAACAAAGTTATCAGCTCATTAAGAAATACTAAATGTAGGGATGTTCATCAATTTAATACTAAGTTTCTTAAAACTCGTAAAGATACTTTAGCTCCTGTTATCTCTCATTTAATTAATTTATCATTTGAATATAGTGTTTTTCCTACTGCATGGAAGCAAGCCATTGTTTCTCCTATTTTAAAATCTGGGGATCATTTTGAGGTAAGCAACTATAGACCAATCAGCATATTGCCAGTAGTCTCAAAGGTTGCAGAAAAGGTAGTTCTTGAACAATTGACATCTTATCTTAATAAAACTAAGGTTGGTTTACACTGTATGCAATTTGGTTTCAGAGTAAATCATTCTACTGAAACAGCTACTTTACATTTAACAGAGCAAATAAAATCTAAACTTGACAAAGGTGGAACAGTTGGTGCTATATTTTTAGATTTGCGCAAAGCTTTCGACATGGTTAATCAAAACGTTCTTCTCTCTAAATTATCTAAGTTCCAATTTTCATCTGGGGCTTTAGCATGGATCTCATCATATTTATCAAATAGACAGCAATGTGTAAAAATTAAAGGAGTTCACTCCAATAACTTAAACTGTACAATGGGTGTACCCCAAGGATCAATATTAGGCCCTTTATTATTTAGTTTGTACATTAATGATCTCCAACAGCAGTGTGAAGGGATACAAGTGCAAATGTATGCTGATGATACTGTTATTTTTACACATGCGAGAACAGCAGAGTTAGCAGCTGAAAAGCTAAATGTTGCTATGGAAAGTTTTACACAGTGTTTAGAGCAATCGTGTCTTACCTTGAACACTGGTGAAACAAAAGGGATGTTTTTTTCTAAAATGAATGTGTGTTCTTCCAATGCAGATATTTTTATAAATGGTGAAAAGATAGATAGAGTTTAATTATCTTGGTTTAACGCTGGATCCAAATCTTAGTTTTAAAAAACATGTAAAGAAATTGGTGAGAACTATAAAATATAACTTGATCAATTTTAGACAAATTAGACAATGTCTACCCACTGATGTAGCCAAGACTTTTATGCATGCTACAATATTTTCTCATCTGACATACTGTCTGACATGTCGGGGTCAAGCAGGGGAAACTGTTATTAAACCTTTAAAATCTCTTTATAAACAGACCTTAAAAACTCTAGACAAAAAGCCTAACCAATATCACAACTGTAGGGTTTTGGAGAAATAAAATTTTTTGAGCTTTGATAATTTTAGACTTTTCTCAAATTTGTGTATGGTATATAACATTTTAAATGGTTTAGCCCCTTCTATACTTCGTGATTTTGTGCATTTTCGCTCTACAGTCTCTGTAAGATCTACTAGATCATCATCTACTAGTGATTGTGTTGTTCCTTTTCGTCATTCTGCCTTTGGGTTATCATCTTTCTCAGTGAAAGCTATTATTCCCTGGAACACTCTACCAGAAGACATAAGGATGTGGACATCTATTGACATGTTTAAATTAAAACTAAAATTGTATTTAAAAGCAACTCAAATCTGTAAACACTGATACAGTTGTGGCTTAACTGAACGTTATCTTTACTTTGCTCTGAAGGGATGTGTATAAGAATTACTGTATTGTATGTGTTTGTTGTTTTGTTCTTATGTTTATCTGTGATTATGATTACCTGCCAAGGGACCGCGGATGAAGACTAGCCATTGGCTAAATTCGGTACAATGCATGAAATGGAAACATTTATGTTAAAA